>NC_056746.1:1375648069-1375703069 GCF_019279795.1 Protopterus annectens
CAATACTACAGATTCAGGCATACAAATCTGATTTTAAACATATTGTAAAAGTCACAGCCACAATTAGAGGCAATAAAAGCACACTTCAAAACACTGAACTTGGAAGAATGTGGCTGCATGAATTTTAAGTGTCAGACTTGGATCCATACCTCAGCATTTCAGCATTCAAAATCACAACAGGCAGTCATCAAAAGTCAAGCAGATAGTTCAAAATTGTAGCACTCAGATTATGCATCAATTCATGCCACTCAGGAGTGGGGGCAAGAAGGTGTAAATTTCTTCTTTTGGCAAGTTACAACTTACAGAATTAGCAATCTTGTGGTGTTAAACAAATACACATCTACATAGTTGTATCACAATGTAACCTTTATTGCACTAAGTTGCACATGCCCATTTTTGTTGGCTTGCAACAAAGTTTGTATTTTTTTTTTTTTTTTTTTTTTTTTTTATTTGTTCAGGACATGTTTTTTTGAATGAAAACAATTACTTAAAAGGCATCCTGTAAGCTATTTTTCTGTACTGCAGTAATTAGTAGGAGTTGACAATTCTGACCTTTTGACAAAAACGAATACGGCTAAACACGTGGCAGTGCAAACAGAGGCCTTGGGTGATGCTCACTCTTGGCACACACCCCCCCCCCCCAAATACAAAAAGGTGACCATAACTAGAGATATATTCAATTTGTAGGAACCGGTATACACCTGCAACTCATGTCACACTGGAAACTTAGTACATTGCAGACTTAAAAATCTCTTAAAAAAAGGGAAGAACTCGTTTCTGTTAAACCAAAAATATGGACATTTGCCATGTGCACTTGTTACAGTTGCTTTCAGTCATTCAGTATTGGACAAAGAAAATCAGAAATGTCAAAGTGAAAACCTTCATTCTGAAAGTTTTAGTCTCTACCTTCGTGCAGTGCATAACAATGAGATTTTATGTTGCATGAAGACATAAAATTTAGGTTCAGACTTCAAGTGAGGCACAAGCAAAAGCAGCCTACTGTACACACGCGTACCACCAGACAGTAGGTTAAACAAACCCAGACCTCCAGTTCAGGTACTCTGCATTCATTCATCTCAGCATCGCTGCTTTTAAGTCAATCACCACTACCTGCACACTTACACAAACACATGCCTACTCCGCTGTTAATTACAGCTAGTTGTATGACTGTGTGTACCTCAGAGGTCTGCCTGCAATCAAATATACCCATCTTAGCTCAGTTAGGGACAGGTTTTAAAAACTGCTTATATATTTGGCAAGCATTTTCTGACAGCCATGAAGTTTTGAAACTTACGAGCTTGTCATTTATATGTTACAATCCACAATTTGTGAACACAAAGTGTAGTATCCTGGACTGGATTCTTAACTGCCCATACCTGTAGAATTCCAGTACCCTCCCAGATGATATGAGTGACCACTTACATCATCAAGAATAAAGCAGACAACCTCCACCAAATTACCTATAAATCTATCAGAAACAAACTTCAACACCACTAATTTTCAGAACGATCTCAAAGCATACAGTTGGCCCATCCTAAAGCATCTTCCACTAAACGATGCTGTGCTTACTTTAATTCCAGATTCCTGACTATTCTAGATCACATGTTCCTGTTCGCACCCTTGGAGCCAAAACAAAAACTGCCCCCTGGGTCTCTAAAATAACCAAAATCATAGCAAGAAATAAAGCATGGGACAAATGGTGCATCTCAAAAGACCCACTGGACCAAATGAAATTCTGACATTTAAGGAACAATACTAAAAAAATCTATATTGCTAGATAAAAAAAAAAAAACAACTTCGATGACCACCTTCAACAAAAACATCAGAACAAACCTCAAACGTTTGGGCAGAAATAAACAAACTGCTCCACCCTGGACAATCCTCCACTCCTACCCCATCAGCTTGTAACCTAAAATCCCCTGAGGAAAATGCAAATGCCTTTAACAGTTTCTTTACAGAGACCATCCAATTACTAGCTAGCCAACTGGCTCCCAGTTGCTCTAACCAGATTCTTCCCCAGACATCACCCCACTCTCCTTTAACTTCTAGCTTGTATCTACATCAACCACCAGATCTCTAATTAATAAATTAAAACCCACTACTCTAGCAGCAGACCTCCTTCCACCAGAATATCAACAAAAAGCAAGAGACGTCATTGCATACCCCATCTCTATTATTATATACAGAAACTTGTCCGAAGCCACCATCCCCTCGATCTGGAAGGTTTCCCACATTATTCCTCTCCATAAAAGGAGGTAACTCACTATACCCATCAAACTATAGACAAATAGCCATACTATCTCCACTGGCCAAAATAATGGAAAAAAGTGTCCATAAGCAACTTTTACTCCATCTCACTCAGAATAAAATACTGGCCAACTCTCAGCATGGCTTTAGGCCAAACCACAGCACCACCTCAGCCCTCCTATCCTTCTCTAACTCCAGTAACCACAACTGGAACAACAACAAGCTTACCTCAGCCCTCTTCTTAGATCTCTCCAAGGCATTTGATATGGTCAACCAACAATTACTTATCCACATCCCAAGGACACTCTCACTAAATAACTGTGCGATTAAATGGTTCCAATCTTACCTGACCGGAAGAATAGCAGCAGCATTATGGCAGAACACACTAGCCACCAGTCTACCCATCACACTAGGTGTTCCGTTCCCCAAGGCTGCATACTAGGACCACTTCTCTATCAATGACCTACCCACAGTCACTCCCAAGCCTACCTGCATTCAATACGCGGACGACTCCACTTTAATCTGTGCAGCCACCTCCCCGGCTAATCTTATGACACTAAACCAGAATACTTTCAAAATTGTTGAAAAATGAAGATAAAAATTGTTTGCAGTCAGTTTATTTTAACCCCCAACAAAACTAAGCTGCTTATTTTTCCCCCACTTGCAAGTCTTCCTCATCATTCTTTACTATAAAATCCAATAATGGCATACCAATATCCCCAGATGTGCACACCAAACTCCAAGGGGGTCACAATTGACAATACCCATGTCAAACTAGCAAAACCATTAATAAAAACTGGGTTCCCTCTATAAGATCAAACCTTTCCTCACTCCATTTGCTAGAATTTCTATTGCTCACTCTCACTTACTGTCTACCCCTTTCTGTGCCTTCCCCCTATTCACAAACTTGAATAAAACTACTCTTAGCAAACTCGCTAGCTGTTACAACCATAATGCTAGATTTGCTACAGGTATGGCCTATAGGACCCACCACTGTCTCAACTTAATTCAACTAGGTTGGCTTGAATGGACTAGTCTACTAAGTACAGTTTTGTACCTACCATAAATGTGGATGTTCGAGTGTATTCACTGCTGCAGTCATTACACTTGTGTTATCCTGCCAGAGTCCCGCAGTCGGCCAGAGTACCAAAGTCTTGGTCCGGTGTCGGTTGCTGTCGCTTCTTCCCGGACGTCAGTGCGCCCGGGGTATATCAGTTGCAGCAGATGCCATTTTCTTCAGTTTTTCTTGCCCCAGATGTCAGGTGCCCCCAAATAGGTAGGCAATACATATTACTAATAAAACATACATAAAGAATAAAAACAATACCTTCAGTTACAAGCAAATACACCACATAGGTTGTATAGGGTAGAAAGGTATAGACAAGTCCCAGCCAAGAAAGTGGGGATGGAGGGAGGGTAACCTGGACTGCAGAAGTGAATACAGTCTAACATCTACATTTATGGTAGGTACAAAACTGTACTATGTTCACTGTTTCACTGCTGCAGTCATTACACTTGGGTTGAGCTGAGGTTGGATGGCTGGTTCTATAAAGGATTCGGGGTGGCTATGAGGCCCTGCAGCACTGCTGTGGCAAAGCCAGCTCTGGATTTACAGTAGAGTAGAGAGGCAAGTGGCAATGCTTGGTAAAGGTGTGCACTGAACTCCAAGTTGCAGCTTCCAAAATATCCTTGGTAGGTACTCCTCTAAGGTAGGCAGTTGAAGTGGCTGTTGCCCTGGTGGAATGTGGCCTAATGTTGCTAGGTACAGTTTTTCCATGCGGTGTGTAGCAGAAACGGATACAGTGTCCTATCCATTTTGAAATGGTCCGCTTTGAAATAGCCTTTCCCTGTGATCCTGCAGCATATGCTACAAACAATTGCTCAGTTTACCTGAAAGCTTTTGTTTTGTCCAAGTAGAAGCATAACTGCCTGTGTATGTCCAATGAGTGCAGAAGTCTCTCCCCTTTATTCTGGGGATTTGGATAAAATGTTGGCAAGTGAACAGTTTGGTTAAGAGCCACACTGGATACCACCTTTGGCATAAATTTAGGGTTTGTTCTTAAAGAAACCCTGTCCTGATGAAAAATGATGAAAGGTTCTACTGCCATTAGTGCCTGTAACTCAGACTCTTCGTGCTGAGGTTATTGCCAGAAGCAGAGCAGTTTTCCATGACACACATTTTAGTTGTGCTGAATTGGCTGGCTCAAAAGGAGGTAAAGTTAGTTTTTCCAAGACAAAGTTGAGGTCCCAAGTTGGTGTTGGTGCTCTCCGGGGCGGTCTTATGTTTTTAACCCCTCTGAGGTACTGTTTTAATAATGGATGAGAAAAAAATAGGAGGATCCGTGTTGCAATGAGCTGAGATGGCAGAGGCGTGGATCTTAATGGATGAAAAAGATAGGCCTTTGTCCAGCATCTCAGTTAAGTATTGTAATATCGGAGGAATATTTGGAACAAGAGGGTCAAAGATTTGAGCCTGGTTCCAGGTGCAGAATCTCTTCCACTTTTCTGAATAGGATTTCCTGGTACTGGGCCTCCTGGCCTCCAAAATGACATCCATAACAGCTTTAGAGAGAGGTGTTGGCTGCTTGGCCAAGTAATCTGCCTGTGCAGGATCTGATTGTTTTGTTGCGTCAGAAGATGACGAATTTGAGGTACAATCCATGCTGGGCCTTGAGCCAAGTTGGATACCAGTGCTGGCGTGGCCAGTCTGGGGCAATCAAGATCATTTTTGGCCATTCTTGTCTGGCTTTTAGGAGCACCTTTGAAAGGAGAGGCAGTGCTGGGAATGCATAAACTTTTAGGGTTTTCCAGCTGAACGAGAGAGCATCCACTTTCCATGCTTGTGCGTGGCAAGTCCTTGTGCAGAATTTCTGTAGTTGGCAGATCTGAAGGAAGGCAAAAAGATCTGTCTGGCACCCCCATTTTTGTGTTATCATGCTGAATACTTGTGGATTTAATTTCCACTCGTGAGAATCCATGATGTTTCTGCTCAAGTCTGCCAGAGTATTTTTCTTTCCTGGCAGGAAATGTGCTTGCAGATTAACTTGATAGGTTAGTGCTGTGTTCCACAAAGTCATGGTTTGTCTGCAGAGGGGATAGGAATGAGTTGTTTATGTACCACATAACTGTGGTGTTGTCCGTCTTTAGCAACAGTTGTCCTGGATGCAGAAGGTCCTTGAAAGCTGTTAGGGCATTTTGCACAGCTAGCATCTCTTTTTGATTGATGTGAAGATGCATTTGGTCTGCGGACCACTTGCCCTGAATACATTTTCCTGCCATGTGTGCTCCCCAGGTGTAATCCGAAGCATCTGTTAGTGTCTGCCTGTCTGTGGATAAAGTGAAAGGCTACCCCTTGTTGTGGTGACATGCCTGTGCCCACCATCGAAACTCCTGTTGTAGGCAGGGAATAAGTGGTATTACTGTTTCCAAACTGTGACAGTGTGGAGTCCAAACACTTTTTAGGTACCATTGTAATTTCCTCATATGCAGTCTGGCATATGGTAGTAGTATGCAGAATGCCATGAACCCCAAGGCCTGCAGAATTTTTCTTGCAGGGAGTTAGGTTTTTGTTACCATCAATTGAAAGTACTGAGTCAGTTGTCTTTGTTTGTCTGGCGTGAGATAAGCCATCTGGACCGTTGTATTTAAGCTGGCACCCAGGAATATTATCTCTTGTGAGGACACTAGTTTTGATTTCTTTTAATTTACTGTGTACCCTAGGCAAATTAGCAATCTTTTTAGAAATGCCAGATGCTTTAGAAGAATGTCCTTGCTCTCTGCTTGAATAAGACAGTCATCCAAGTAGGGATATATTTGAATTCCTTTTTGTCTGCAAAATGCAATTACTGGTGCCAGGCATTTTGTGAAGACCCTGGGCGCAGTAGATAAGCCAAAGGGCAGTGCAGATAATTGGTAATGCATTGTGCCAGCTATGAATCTGAGGTATCTTCTGCAATTTTGTCCGATTGGACCTCAAGAGGCATACCTGCATGTCCCTAAGTAACTAGCCAAGCCTTCTTGCCCAGTATGGGAAGAAGTTGCTGTAGTGTCAACATTTTGAATTTCGGAACATCTAGGTAAGTATTTAGAGTAGATAGGTCCAGTACGAGTCTCCAGGCTTTGTACTTTCTGGGGACCAAGAAAAGTAGAGTAAACTCTTTGTCCTTGTTCCTGTTGTGGCACTTTTTGAATAGCTCTCATGCCCATGAGGGCTGTAATTTGTTTTTGTGCCTCTGCCCATTGATTTTGTGGCAGGTCTGGCATTCCTTTTGGCCTTGGTAGAGTGTGAAAGTGGAACCTTGAGACACAATATCCAGAACCCATTTGTCTTGGGTGATTATATGCCAATTTTGTGGAAAAAGAGCTAGTCCCCCCCCCCCCCCCCCAAGGGAGCTGCCAAAAGATAAGTGCTTGGTATGTGAAGGGGGAAGTCATTGGGACGGTTTCCTATAAGGTTGTGACTGGTCTTCTCCTCCTTTTGGGGTTGAAGTGCCCCACTGTCGGAGATCTGCCTCTTGGGCATCTGTATCTGCCTCTTTGTGGTCTGTCTGACACTAGAAAGGACCAATTTTTAGAAGGCCAATTTCTGCTAAATCGAGATGGCTATACCTGTAAGAAATCCTTCACAGTTTGCATAGATTTTGCCTTATCCTCCATTTTCTTTAATACCTCTTCTGCCTTATCCTCCATTTTCTTTAATACCTCTTCTGCCTTAACACCAAACAAGATATCATGCTGTAAAGGAGCATCCAATAATTTTGCCTTAACATGATCAGGTAAACCTTGTTCTTTTAATCAAGTATGCCTCCGAATCACAGATCCTGTAACTGCGGCTCTACAAGAAGCCTCTAATGAATCAAAACCACATTGCAGAGTATGTTTTCCCACTTGTTCAGCTGCATGCAATAAATCATGCATTTCCTTAGTCAGGACCTTCTGAGCTTGTAAGCATTTTCTGTTTTAACACAGACATTAAATATTGTTGGTATTTTAGCATATGGAACTGGCAATTTAAAGCCCTTACTGCTAAAGTTGCAGAAGTGTAAACTTTCTTCCCCCATCTATCTAATGCTCTAGAATCCCTGTCAGAGGGAACTGGATTTTTAGCAGTGGAAGCCTTTACCCCTTTGGGACCCTGGGAAATAGTTTCTGGGTCAGCAGCAAGGTTTTTATAAAGAAATTTGTGAGAGTCAGGGACTCTGCAGTACCCGTCTGGCTTGACTGGTGCAGGGGGGGGGGGGGCAAAGAATCAGGGGTTAAACTGGATTCAGAGAACACATCATCCACAAGATCTAACACGGGCAGAATAGCAAGGGGCCTGTGTTGAGGCAATAAAAGAAAATCTGAGCCTTTTCTTGGATTCTGAATAATCCTGGCTCTCCCAATGGAAATGCTCCCTCATGTATGTAAGGATTCCCCAAAAGAGTAATCCTCAGGAGGAGAGGCTGAAGGGATTGATTCTTCAGCATCAGAGTCCTCATAGGGGGGATAAAGAGTATCCCGGATCTGAAGAGGAATCAGAAGAAATGGAAACCTGGTCAGAGGAATCATAGTCCATATCCTGCCTATGCCTTTTATCAGGTGGGGGATGGGAACCCCTGATCAGAGTAATTAGGTCTTCGGCCATTTTGAACATCTGTTTTTTAGGCATGGAGGCCTGTCCAGGTGAATGCTGTACTTGTTTCTTTGTCTTTAAAGGAGTTTTAGACTTGGTTGTTGTTTTGATGGTAAGCTGTGAAGGTCCGAAAACACCCTCAGAAGCAGATGCCTGCTCAGAGGCTCCGGACCCATCTGAGGGGTTAATCTCTGTAGGCCCAATACCTTGAGTTCCCAGAGACCTAGAAATCTCCACATGGGATTCGGAGGCAGCCTGTGGCTCTGAGGTAGCAGGTGTCAGGGGCTGCGAAAGCGCCTCACTGAGAACCGGCGACTGGCCTAGAAGAGGCTTCATAGTCAGTTTTGGATCTCTGATGCCTGTCCTTATCCTTGTCTTTGCATTTTTTGTGTATTCCAGTCGTCAGTTGTTCCGACGGCATGGTATAACTGAACCTTCGGCCAAAATAATGGTGTGCAAAATCAAACTGACGTTTAATAGTGCACTTGTTAAATCTAGCACAAAACCGACTAGTGACGTCGTGGTCTGGGCCTAGGCATGGAATACAGTAAGAATGAAAATCCTTATGAGGTATTTGCTTCCAACAAGAAATGCAATTATTAACTTTTACTAACATCAGTCTGAGGCAAGAAAAAAAGTTTCCCCAACGGGGTACTTAGCTTTATTGAAGACTTCGGTTCTGAAATTCGAAAATCTCAGGAGTCGGCCGACCGGCACTTGCGAACTGCTTTTGCTTCGGGCACCGTGCGACAAGAAAGACTGAAGAAATTGGTGTCTGCTGCAACTTGTATACCCCTGGCGCACTGACGTCAGGGAAGAAGTGACAGCAACTGACACCGAACCAAGACTCTGGCCGACTGCGGGACCGCCCAACGGCAGGATAACCCAAGTGTAATGACTGCAGCAGTGAAACACGAACATCTAGGTTGGCTTGAATGGACTAGTCTATTCCAATATAACCAACTCATAAAAATCGCCCACAAAGTTCTTAACCACCCCAATAAGACACCTGCAGTAAACAAGACCATTAACCCCTACAGCAGCCTGAGGTTACTTCGTACTGCCAATAAACTGCTGGTTCAAACATCCAAAAGCAAAAACGTGGCTGGTGACTATTTGCTAACTCTGTAGGCAAAACTTGGAGCACTCTACCTGCTGAACTCTCTCGAACTCTATCTAACCCAGTTCAAAAAAAAGTCTCCATCTTTACTTTCAAATGCACTGGCAATGCCCCTATTCAAAACCCGCCTAACTCCTACCCACTGATTAGGATACCTTACCTAGTTAAATCTGTCAACTAGTCTCTAAAATGTGTATGATCTTAGTTGCTTATCAAGAGCTTGTTACTGGAAAAGTCTGCATGTGTGAAACTGCTGGTTGCCTATTCAAATTTAATCAACCATGTTTATAAATGTATGTAACCTTGAGTTTGTGATTTTACTCAAGACTAAACTACGTTAAATTTGTATCCGTTACTAATGTAAGTTAATAATTTGGAGCTTTTCTCCCCAGGCCTCCACTGAGAATGGGCATGTATCCAGTCGGACTATCCCAGTAAACAAATGTAAAATAAATAAATAAATCTTAGGGGATCAAATGTTAGACAATTGAGAAGTGTATCTATTGCACACTCATCTTGCCACCTGAGCATCAAAGATAGCCAGTGCATACACACTAAATTTCAGATTCTGACAATTTAAATTACAAAATGTTACGTACAATTCCCAAGCTGTTCTACCAAATGCATATTAATCTTTCAAAAGAGCAGTAAATGTTTTCAGCACAGAAAGGAGACCGCTTTTTTTTTTGCTTTTTTTTTTTTTTTTTTTTTTTTTAAAAGTAGACAGCACTAGTAGTAGACTACAGGCCTCTACTAATGGTCTGTTTTGACTATGATAACCTTCAACAAGTTGCTCTTTCATTGACTCTACACATACGGCAATGAAAGACAAGAAATTGCAATTAAGTATCAAATCAGAGCAGATACAAATTTGCAAGTTAAAATCTAATTACAGAGTGGTTGATAGGTATGACCAAATTCTATTACAAATACGGGCAGAAAAATAACACTTCAAAGCGCTTTCAATAAAAGAAAGGGAGCACAGCATAAAGCAGTAGAGTCTTCCTTTGTGGCAGATCCAAAAATCTCAAAGGGAACAATTCAGAAAATCTGTCAATGTGAACACTTTTAGGGCAGGACAGAAGTGAAATAAAAACTGAAGATGATTTGACTACAAAAAGGAAGGAATGGATTAGAAAATCAATGGCCTAGCCTTGAAACAGCATGGTTTAAAAGAAATAAGACACAAAAGTACTTTATTTTAAAGCTCGTGGAAATGACAGATTACCTTTTAATGGGCATCATCAATATAAAATGGCTCCACGGTTTTCTGACAAACATTAGCTACAGGCACAGTAGAAAGAGGAACAAACAGAAAGAACTGTTCAAAGTACGCCACTAATTTGACAATCCTGTAGGTATTATACACTTATCCTCAGTTTTCTGATGCATGACAACATGGTTGCACTGCTGGATAACAAAACGTTTATAAAGCAGATTGGATGAAATGCTGTATGGCATTACTCTGAACAGAAAAAACAAACCCCAAAAGCTGATAAACCCCACAAATGTTCTATGTAGAGATTCAAGCCCCCCTTAATCCTAAATATGTGGGAGGCTGCACCTGCTGATCACATACGCAAACTCCAAAAGTTGCAATAAAGCAGGAAAAGGGAAAATTACCCGACTCTGCTGTACTGCAATCTTGTCACCTTTTCCGTTTGGCATTCTAAATGTCTCCTGCTATACAACATGCTGCTGCGGCAATGGATTCTTCTTGCTCCAAGCAGGATGTTAAAAACTAAAAGGAATCATCCCCACAAGAGAAGGGGTAGGTAATGCAACCAAGTTAAAAAGAAAACTAAAGAATGGCTTTACAGGACAGAATACACACAGCAATATATCGTATGCCTCTGCTTAGCTGCCCGTGCCTTTCATTAGCTCAGTTTCACAAGAAATCTTTGCTTAATCATTACAGCTGTCCAAATCCAGACCAGACAAGCAGCAGCTGCAAACATCCATACAAGACCAAACTAATGAGAAGACTCATTCCACAAAATACAAAAGGTCTGAAACCTAGGATCACATGAACTACAAGGCAAGTCATGAGATAATTTCCATTTTGCCAACAGCAGCCACTGACTTCATACAACTCCCAATTCCAATAGAGCAAAGCAAGTCATTCACAGAATAAATCTGTGCATGAGATAGATGTCAAGAAAGACTCGAGGGCCCATCATAGGATCTTTAGGCCAGTAATCTTTTTAGTCAGAACTACTGCAGACTTTTGCAGTTCGGCTGTGTGTCAGGACAGGTACATAATGGGGGCATCATACTCAATAACTGGACTGAATAAAGCAAAAGCAGAGAGGAATAACATTTTGACCTGGATGAGGTGCAATCAGTTATCAATTGTGCTACACAGAAGAGTTTTCCGACTAATGATACATACTGGTCAGAGAGGGAGCTGTTGACCAAGGTGCCAAGGTCTCAGATTGTTGCATCAGTCAGAAATGGGGTGCTGCCTCTTATTGCCTGGAATCGGATTTTTTTTTTTAAAGCTAAAAGCAACAATGGTACACTGTTTAGTTTTAGTCCCTTTTCAGCACATTTTGCCAAGAGCCACCCACTTAAATTCCACATTCCAACAAGACAAAGTAAGCAGTGTGTGGTTTAGATCTTGTTGCAAGGCCCACATCCAGGGTTGAGTTGACTAGTAAGCCTATTTTGGTGTCATTGGGAAATTGTATTAGCATAAGTAAAGGTTAATTCTTTGTTTAAGGAAAAAAAAAAAAAAAAAAAAAAAAGGAAAGTACCAAACAAAAGGGGTCCCAGCACTGATCCCCCACATAACTATTTTCTTTGCTTTCTGAGATAATTATAAGAATAACCACCAACGTACTCCACAAAACTTTGGATATGCCCAATCACAGGTGTACAGAACACCAGTTTTAAAATCAATTGAAATAACCCACCATGAAGGAATTTTTCATTATGGACGTTTCAGAAAGTACATTTAGGAATTTCTTAGACATCTACTGACAAGAACAGCATCCTAGATCAGACAATAAGTTATTAGTTAATTTTGTTGGGGTTACACTGGAAGTCATTGAGCTCAACTGGAGTGTCTTTGGGAGCCTGCCTACCAAAGATATGATCCTAACAAATATGAATATGCTTTCGCCATTTCTTTTGAACACCACATCCTGTGTACAATAGCAGTGATCTCTACACACTGAAGCCAAGGCTCCATTACAGTGCAGGTATGATGTCTAACTTGCAGGAGTGCCTTAAGGCTGGACAATTTTGTTATTTAGACTTCCAACATTGGGAGGGGATACACTGATCTGGTCCGAATTTAAGCATGTTGAAGTTTATGATTGGATGTTCAACACCATGGCTCTGACTAACAAATGGAATGAGATGCAAACCCTCCTTTGCAAAGACAGTAGAACAGTCAAGCATCTCGTTTCCCACTGAAACTTACTGGACATCCAAGAACACCACCAACTATTTAACCAATTGCTGAAGCTGATTGTCTTACTTTTACACCAACTGGCATTATTCTAGATAAAGGCAGGATTCTGTTAAGCACAGTCTTACCTGCCTTGGCATATGCATAGTGAGATCAAACACTGTTTGCATTCACGTTACTCAAAGTCATGTCTAAAAGCATAACCTTGAACCAATGTTTAATGACCATATTAAATGAAGGCCATAATGTCAAACCAAATGACACAAGGGCGTGGAGAGATACTGAGATAATGGTACCAGTCAGGATTCCTCATACTTCAAGTTACAGTATTCTTGAAGTTAGTGTGACAAGGATCATCAAAAACAGTAACCGATTTCAGCATTCAGAGCACTTGACTCAGACTATATGGTCGGCTTTTATGATTACAGATCAACTGCGGGGCAGATATAGCGATGGAAAGTCATCCAAGACGTCTCTTTGCATGTCTCTGTGTAAACCATCTCATAGCTGAATGAACTACCTATGAAATAAGCACACCAGCAACTATTTAGCAACAAGTACGGCAGCAATGGCCTCCACCAATACCAATGTGCAACAGTGCATAAAGTGGAGCAATATAATGCAAACTAGAAAAAAAGCAACAACCAATCAGATTTCGACTTATTTCGAAGGCAGCAATTAGTTAAAATGTCAAACGGAAGCAAATCAGGAATTTGTACCAAGTGTTAGAAAAACATTTACTATGAAAATCTTACACTGCACCTAAACAGGACTCATTTCAAAACCATGAGAAAGGTGGATCTATGTAATATTTAGTTCTTTAAAGAAAGAATCAGAGAACACCCACCATCTCTGCCCTGATGAAATAAAAATTACTGCTTCTACAACTTCTTGCATTCCTCAAAGCTCCCCCCCAGTACTCTTCATATAAAGAAATGCCATCTCCTAAACAAAGCCTACCCTGAATGCATCTGGTCAGGCCACAATCAGACATTTGTCAGGAGAGATCATGCGCGCGCACACAAACACATCCAGCCTTTCCTCATGATTATACAACATTTAAATAAAATGCTTACATTCCCAGCAGAGGGTACAAGAGCCAGGTTCTGTTGCACCTCATCACTACTGAGGTTCATTCCCATGTAATCAGACAACTCTGCAATGTTTGGGTACAGACCTAGAAAAAAGGAAGGGAAATCAGAACACTTCAAACTACATAAAACTAGCAAAATATTATTTTCAAAGAAAAAGTATGAAATGCACTTCTTACAGAGTACAAGAAAAAATATTTTAAAATGACCTTTTAGTTAAAATGTTTATAAAACAGGCCCACAAGGAGTGCAAAAGCACTGCATCTGAAAAGGACTTGTTCCTTTTCAGCAAAACTGCCAATTTATAGAAATGACTTGAAACTGGTTTTCCGTGTATTCATTTGCCAGCAGATTATGCAATACATCACATATCACATTCACAATATATAGCATCTTTCAAGGGAAGTGCAGTGGGCAAACAGATGTCTTCTATGGTCATCCATCAACTGGCTACAATTTATGCTCAAACTACATATGGCAAGCCATCAATGCAGCAGCTGTGTCTTGTACAGTAGACTGGATTCTCACTCACCACATGCACTCATTTTCATATGAAGGCAACCAAGTAATTTTATATTTCCTTGAACATAATTTCAAAATGCCAATAATGAAGCAAGCTTCTCTGAAACACTTTCCAGATTTAAAAGTAGCTTGTGTCACATGTATACATAAATACACAAAAACTAAACATGTACCCATCTGTCAACTAATCCAGCTCATCTTAAGTAGGTACCCTCTTTTACTGCTTCCATACCCTTCCACTTATCTAAAGCATTTTTACTCACCAAATGTAGAATAACCTCATTTGGCAAAAAGTGCAGAGCTCGAACTACACGAATACATTCCATTATGTAGTTTTACATATTCCAGCACCATCTCATCCTTTTCCACCTTCCATTTGGTTTCTTTTAAAAAGACCACAATTTAATCCTCAACTGTACAAAGAATTTTTCTATACCCCTTCCTATATGCACTACAGGATACACTGTGGATTACATATGACATAGAGTAGACAACACCTTCTCACCATTGCTAAAACAGAGGCACATCCAGGATAGGATAGGACAAAGGGGGGGGGGGGTAGGGGGGTCATTGTCTCTGAACACAAGATGTTACGGAGATACTGAACAGTTTGTAGTGAAGTACCAGCACTCAGAAATAAATGCTGACAGTGCATTTATCAGGGCTGAGGTGCTTCAGCACTGTGTGCAATACAAGATGCAACAAGCTGTTATATTTTTAAAACGAGATCCTGTCCCTCCCATATCCCAAAGTACAACGGAATTTGGAAGGCTCCAGATCAATGTTCCCACAGGGTGTCAAAGTAGGTAGCTACTGCTCCGACAGTGCTAGTTTTAGAATGTTCCAGTATGGTACTTGACATGGATACCAGTTTCATCAACATCCCAGTTCTGTAAAAGCAGACAGAGAATAGAAGGTTGTTTTCTTGGGGGGGGGGGGGGGGGGGGCTTGACTCATATGCCATCCAGGCAGACTTTGTCCCCTGCAACCCCTTTGCTACTATCACTTCTGTGGTCATACCACCTTGGAGGAGACCTGAAAGATTTAATGAAATGGATGCCAGTTCTACAGTTACTTCACTGGTTATACATTTGTTTTTTTTTTATTTTATTTGTATTAGTTTTCTGGGGTAGAGCACTTATCTTCATAGACCTTTTTCGCACTCAGACTGGGCACGGTGTTTGGTTAAGGGACTTGTTCAGATTCAGTTAGGCAACGGAGGCCCAAGTAAATCAAACTTCTAAATCTGGAAGCTCATTAATACTCTAAGCCTGGTATACGAGGAGCATGACTACCTGTACAGCTTTCCTCACCAGATTGCAAGTTCATCCCAAAATAATACATATCCTTTTACTTCCACAAAGGGTTCTGAACAATAACACCTTGAAGTTTATTCTGAAAAAACAACTGCCACTATTTCAGTCCATACCAGTCCAATTCTGTTAGCAAAATGGATCCTTTCACTAGGAACAGCTCTTAATTTTAAGCCAACTGTAAAGGGATTCCACTTTACCGCCCACACCTCACACATGCGCACACACGCACGCACATGTAAAGCGGACAAAGCCATTACTGAAACCAAGAGAGACCTACTGTAGTAACCGCACTTACCAGACCTTTAAAAAGACCCTCCCAGCTAACACCACTTCAAACTACTAGAGTAGCCATAGCCATATGGGTTGCATCCTACCAACAGCCATCCAGCTTCCAAAGCATCAGGATACCTTTCACATACCCAGACTGTCAGCCAGCTCAAAAGATGAAGATTAAACACAGGTTTGGGCAACAAGCCCTTAAGAGATTTCATGCCAACAGAGTGTGAGGCTGAGCCCTGAAAGGACAATACTGGGGGGTGGGGGGAGTGAGTGTCCACACCCTGGCCATTAACAAATACAAACAAGGATGGGGCTGCTACTGCAGCTGTGATTATTCAAACATCTACGGTTTCTGTAAGTTCAACTTGCACAATTGTACTATGTTCATATTTATCACTGCTGCAGTAGCCTTGACTATATGGGTAGATCACCTTAGCTTAGTACATTTGGGAGGCAGAAGAGTCCAGAAGCGCCTTGAGAATGGTCCCAGCAAAGCCTAATATGGACCTAGAGGAGGACTCAAGCTTATAATGC
Organism: Protopterus annectens; assembly: GCF_019279795.1. NCBI lineage: Eukaryota > Metazoa > Chordata > Ceratodontiformes > Protopteridae > Protopterus > Protopterus annectens. The sequence goes on from NC_056746.1 coordinate 1,375,664,208, forward strand.
TTTGTAAATGCATCTATAGGAGGACAACGTTGCGGCTTCTAAACTCAGACCCATTCTTAAAAAAAAAAAAAAAAAAAAAAAGCGCATAAATGAAGCCAAAGCCCTGGTGTAGTGGCCCTTGACCTGTCTGGAATAGTTCTGTTGTGGGGAGAACAACAAAAGTTAAACAGCCATTTGGAAATAGTCCGTTTTGACACAGGTTGTCCCTTCTTACTTTCACAAGAAATGAACAAATGTTCATTCTAAAGATGTGAAAGACTTAGTACAAGAATTGTCTGTGGACATCCAAGGTGGGGAAGCATCCTTTCTCCCTTGTTTTTAAGTTCAGGATAGAAAGCAAGACTGATAGTTTGGCTTAAAGTAAACTGATGCTGCTTTAGGCATAAAAGGATTACTTCTCAAAGAAACTAATGTCCCGGTGGAAAATATAATTGGGTTGACTTACCATAACAGCTTTCAACTCTGACACTCTTCTTGCAGAGATCATTAAAACGGTTTTCAATGTTAAGAACCTGAAGTCAGCCAGATTAGCTGGTTCAAATGGAGCAAGGTTTTAGCTCCTCTAACACATCATTTTTCTTGGAGGTCTCTTATACAAAACCCTTTTCAATGCATTCTCATTTAAAAATGTTTTTGAAAGAGAAGGATTTCTGGGCAAACATGTTGAAATGGCTCATAAATGAAACTGACAGAGGAATAAGAAAGACCATAGAATTGTAACTCATACCCTGAATGGGTGCTGGTTATGTTGTTGGGAAAAGATTTTTTTAGTTTGTACCATTTACTAAAACAAGTTTCTAGTAGCAGGCTTTGCTTCCATTAGTATCTGCAGCACTTCCTAGGTAAACAGGTGCCTAAAGGAAACTAAGACCCTACCATCTAGGCAGTCAGTTGTAGCTGATTGGGGTCAGGAAACCTTGAACACTTGACAATAGTAAGCAAATACAGACTGCATGTTGTGGAAAGAGGAGGGCCCTAATCTTGTGTGATTAGATCCATTCTAATCAAGAAACTTGTGGTAACTGCCCCTGGTCATTTCTGAAATAAAGGGAGAACCACTACTGCTGAGGCCAGAAGGTAGTCACCACTATGATCTTGTAGAATTCCTAATGAATCTTGAAAAGTACCCTGGTTACCACTGGAAAGGATAGAAAAAGCTTACAGGAACATTCCTCTCAAAGGGAAGGAAAAGGCATTGGTCTTCCAGGCCTTCTTGCATGGAGTCTTGGAGAAGAATCTTACCAGAGAGTAGACAAAACAGGTCTACTTGAACAAGTACCTATAAATGGGTCAAGTTTTAGAAGCCTCCCAATCAAGTTTCCACTTGAGGGTCTGCCCTTGCCCTGCTCGACTTGTCTGCCATAAGGTTTGGCTCCGACAGAATGTAGGATGCCTACACAGCAAGAATGTGCTGTGAAGCTATATCCCAACTGTGACAGGTAATAAGTAAATACAAACACTGATGAGATGGCTTGAGAATAGAAGGCTGAAGACCAGCCTTTATTCAGCTTACAATTGAGCTAGTTCAGCTACAAGAAAAAGATAGAATACTGTTAATCTAGGTACAACAGATGAAAACAGAGTCATCACATTCTCCCCCACCAAAATATGGGGTTGAAGTAGAAGAGATATTAGTGTCAGCAAAAGCAGAAAACAAAACTCTTCACTTAGTCTTCTCTGTTGAGAAAGTTATATGGACATACTCTCTGTTGTCAAACAGAAGTGTTTAGGGCTAGGCCATTTGCATCAATAATATGTGAGTTGGGGGAGGGGGGGGGTAGAGTCAGAAAGTACAGTTTTGTACCTACCATAAATGTAGATGTCCGAACTGGATAGCATCTGCAGTCATAACAAATGGGTTGTCCTGTCGTCAGACAGCCCTTCGGTCGGCCGGATTCCAAAGTCTGGGTCCGGCTTCGGCTGATGTCGCACTTCACCCAACGTCATCTCTGCTGGTCTTCGGGTATAAAGGCATCAGCCGACGCCATTTTCCTCAGTGTTTCTTGCCCCAGATGCCAGTTTCCCTCTTGGAAAGCTAAATTTTGGATAAATGCCAATGTTTCCAAAAAAAAGTAGAAGGCAAACACAAAACTAAGCATGTATGTACATATATACAAACAAATACACCATAAGAGACTCCCCCCCAGCTAGCTATTAGGAGGGTAAATACCCTAGGAGCACCACAGCAGAGAAGGAGGGTGGGTAATCCTGACTGCAGATGCTATCCAGTTCGGACATCTACATTTATGGTAGGTACAAAACTGTACTATGTCCTTCATGGATGCATCTGCAGTCATAACAAATGGGTAGAATACCACAGCCAAACTAGGGGTGGAGGAAGAAAAATTATGGTGTAGTTAGGATCCCTTGCAGTACAGCAGTGGCAAACCCTGCTCGGGATCTAGAGTATAGAGGTAAATTATAATGCTTGGCAAATGTATGCACGGAGGTCCAAGTAGCCGCCTCAATAATGTCCTTGGTTGCCACTCCTCGTAAGAAAGCTGTGGTAGTGGCTGTAGCCCTTTTAGAATGAGGTCTTATGTTCTGTGGAATTGGTTTTCCATGGTAGGAGTAACAGAATCTTATGCAATTTCCTATCCATTTGGAGATTGTCTGTTTGGAAATTGCTTTTCCTTCCCTTCCTGTTGCATAGGCTACTAAAAGCTGGTCAGTTTTTCTGTTACCTTTGGTTCTGTCCAGGTAGTAGCGTAACTGCCTATGTACATCCAAGGTATGCAGCAGTCGTTCCCCCCTGTTCTGTGGATTGGGAAAGAAGGTAGGTAGGTGGATTGCCTGGTTTAAAGACACTCTGGATACCACCTTAGGCATAAATGTAGGATTAGTTCTCATGGACACCCTATCTTGATGGAAGATTAGGAAGGGTTGCACTGCCATTAAGGCCTGTAGTTCCGAAACCCTCCTTGCTGAAGTAATTGCCAGTAGGAAAGCAGTTTTCCATGATAGGTGTTGCAGATCTGCTGTTGCTGCTGGTTCAAACGGAGGGAGTGTCAACTTTTCTAGCACAAAGTTCAAGTCCCATGCTGGTAATGGTGGTTTCCTAGGAGGTTTTACATTCTTGATCCCTCTGAGGAACTGCCAGAGTAGAGGATGCGAAAAGACAGGTGGATCAAGCTGTATTCTGCTGAAATAGCTGATGCATGTATCTTGATGGAGGAATAGGACAGGCCTGTATGTAGAAGCTCTGCCAAGTACTCCAGGATGTTAGCAATATCTATGTTCGACACATCTTTTCCTCTTTCAGTACTCTAAATGACAAACCTTTTCCATTTTCCTGCATAGTTCCTTCTTGTTGAAGGTCTGCGGGCTTCAAGGATAATGTCTTTAACCCTTTGGGATAGGTCTGGGTTAGTTGCTGCTATGTGATGTTCCAGGCAGTCAGTTGCAAGGTTTTTAGGTTTGGATGCATGATGTTGTAGTTGTTTTGAGTTAACATCAAAGGCATCAGGGGTATTGACCACATTCTCCCCCGAGACATGCTCCTCAGCAATGGGTACCAGTGTTGTCTTGGCCAATTCGGAGCTATCAGGATTATCCTTGGACGTTCCTCTGATTTTCAGTAGTACCTTGTGCATCAAGGGAAGAGGTGGGAATGCATATGCTGTCAGGCCTTTCCAACTGAAGGATAGAGAGTCCACCTTCCATGCAAGTGGGTGGAATGTCCTTGTGCAGAATTTTTTGAGCTGGTGATTGAGTGGGGATGTGAATAGGTCTATTTGTGGCATTCCCCATTTCTTTGTGATGGCCTTGAAGATGTCCGGGTGTAGCATCCATTCGTGAGCATCCGAGGTGGTTCTGCTTAACATGTCTGCTAGGGTATTCTCTTTTCCCGGCACAAATATTGCCTGTAACTGGATGTTGTATCTCAGAGCCAGATTCCAAAGGTCCAGAGTCATTCTGCATAGGGGGTAAGAATGAGTGCCTCCCTGTTTGTTGATGTACCACATAACTGTGGTGTTGTCTGTCCTTATCATTAAATGGCCTTCTTTGAGGAATGGTCTGAATTTCTGGATTGCTAGTTTTACTGCCAGCATTTCTTTTTGGTTTATGTGCAGGTGCAGCTTGTCTTGAGTCCACAATCCTTGTATGCATTTGTCCAACATGTGCGCCCCCCAGCCTAGGTCTGAGGCGTCCGTTGTGATGGTTTGGCTTGCTTGAAAGTTGTGTAAGGGTAAGCCTGGGTTTGACTGGCATGCTTGAGCCCACCATAGGAACTCCTGTTTTAGGCATGGGATTAGTGGGATTTCGGTTTCTAAGCTGTGCTTGTGTTGAGACCATAAATTCTTTAGGTACCACTGTAGCTTTCTCATATGCAGTCTGGCATGTGGGACCAAGATTATGCATGATGCCATGAAGCCCAAGGCCTGCAGTACTTTTCTTGCTGTTAGTTTGTTCTGCTTTGTTAATGCCAAGAAGTAAAGAGAGGGAGTTCTTTTTGTTTTTCTGCAGTTAGGAATGCCATTTGTTTTACTGTGTCCAATTCCACACCCAAGAATGTTCTTGTTTGGGATGGTATCAGCCTTGACTTTTGTAAATTGACTGTGTATCCCAGGGCTTGTAGTAAGCAAATGACCCTTTGTAAATCTGTTGTCAGCTTGCTTTTGTTGTCCGCTTGTAACAGGCAGTCGTCCAAGTATGGATAAATTTGGATTCCCTGTAGTCTGCAGTGAGCGATTACTGATGCCAGGCATTTTGTGAATACTCTGGGCGCAGTAGATAAGCCAAAGGGCAATGCTGAGAATTGATAATGCTCTGATCCTGCAAGAAATCTGAGGTATCTTCTGCAATTTGGTCGTGGGGACGTGCAGGTATGCCTCCTTGAGATCTAGAGTTACCAGCCAACACTCCTTGCCCAGCATGGGAAGAAGTTGCTGTAGGGTCAGCATTTTGAATTTTGGGACAATGATGTATGTGTTTAAGACGGATAGGTCGAGAATAGGTCTCCAACTTTTCTCTTTTCTTGGTACTAGGAAGAGTCTGGAATAGAACCCTTTGCCCTGTTCTGTTATTGGTACTCTTTCCACAGCGCTCATCTTTGCTAATTCTGCTATCTGCTTTAGAGCTTCTGTTTTTTGATTTGGAGGTAGGCTTGGCATTCCTCTTTTTACTGGTAATGTGTGGAAGTGGAACCTGTAGCCTTGGTCTATGGTTTGCAAAATCCACTTGTCTTTTGTGATATAGTGCCAATTTTTCGAAAATAAGGCTAACTTTCCGCCTAAAGGTGCTGCTATTTGCTCCCTGGTAGGCGGTGTCAGAGCCAAGTCACTGTGATTGTCCTGTTGCAGTGGTTGTGTCTGTGCCTCGGTTATTGCCTTGCCACTGTCGTCCTCTGTAGGCACCTCCTCTGGATTGATTTCTGCCTCTAGAGCGCCTATGCCTGCCTCTTTGGGATTTTGAGGAGTCTGAAAGGACCAATTTTTGGCAGGCCAGTTCCTGCTAAACCTTGGGGCTGAACCTGTAAGAAATCTTTAACTGTTTGTACAGATTTTGCCTTCTCTTCCATTTTCTTCATTACTTGCTGAGCAGGTGTACCAAATAGACTGGCCTTATCCATAGGAGCATCTAACAGCTTTGCTTTAACATGATCCGTAAGACCTGTTCTTTCAACCATGCATGCCTTCTTATCACTGTGCCAGTCATGGCTGATCTAAATGAAGCCTCCAGTGCATCATAGCCACATTTTAAAGAATGGTTACTAACCTGTTGGATGTTATTCACCATTTCTAATACATATTTCTTATCTAAGGAGTCATCAGAGGACAGCTTTTTAGTTAACTGATCAAGCATAAACTCTTGGTATTGGATCATATGAAACTGACAGTTTAAAGCTCTAGCTGAGAGAGTAGCAGAGGTGTAAACTTTTTTCCCCCATCTCTCTAAGGACCTGGATTCCCTTTCAGAAGGAATAGGGTTTTTTGCTGAGGTCGAGGCTACTGCCTTAGGCCCCTGGGATATAGTTTCAGGATCTGCAAGTGGGGCCTTGTATAGGTGGTGATGAGTGTCTGGCACCCTGTAAAATCTATCTGGTTTGGCAGGGGCTGGAGGTAAAGAATCAGGAGCAGTGCAAACATCATTAAATGCATCATCCACAAGTACAGGAGGTATAGCTAAGGGCCTATGTTGTGGTAAGTGCAGAAATGTCCTAAGCCTTTTTCTGGAATCTGAGAAATCTTGCCCCTGCCATTGGAATTGTTCTCTCATGGCATGTAAGGTTTCCCCAAAGGAAAATTCCTCTGGTGGAGAGGCAGCTGGAATGGATTCTTCAGCATCGGAGTCTTCATAAGTAGAAAAAGGAGCCTCTAGCTGGTCTGTAATGTCTGAGTCATCCACAGAATCATCAGAGGACACTGGCTCGGGGGGCTCTGCTCTAGGTCTCTTTTCTGGGGGCTGAGAGGCCTGTCTGGGTGAGATTGGGATCCCCTAATTAAGGATATTAAATCCTCTGCCAGAGCAAGCATTTGTGAACTTGAAGTGGGCCTGTGTGAGGGGGGCTTAACAGGCACTGATTTAACAGATTTGGCTGCTTTAGCCCTGGCAAAGGCCTTAATAGACATGGCTGCAGGAGGCCTAGCAGCACCACGTGCTGGGGTAGAGACATCCAAAGGGATGGTGTCTGATAAATCACTAGGAACCACAATTGTAGGCAAAATTTCTGAGGCCGATTCAACTAAGGTAGCAGGAGCCTCAGTAGTAGTCATGGATTCGGCTGAAGATTGACCGGTTTTCTTGGTTTCGGCCGAAACCGAGACACTCGCGGCTTGCTTAACCGTGGTTTCGGCCGAAACCGCGGACCGCGAGTGTCGGTCTTTTTCTTTGCATTTAACAATTTGGGTAGTCGGAGGATCCGACGGCATAATGTACGCAAAATCTGAGCCGAAAAACTGTTCAGCAAACTCCGACCGACGTCCAAGCGTTCGTCGGTTGAAGGAAGCACAGGCCGAACAGGCTGCTACATCGTGGTCTGGGCCTAAGCAAGGCAGGCAATAAGAGTGGAAATCTTTATGAGGTATTTGTTTCCCACAAGTTAAACAGTTATTGACTTTTTCTGACATCGGCTGAGGCAAGAAAGAGTCCCCAACGGGGTACTTAGCTTTTTAGAAGTCTTCGAAGAAGTATTCGGTAGTAGTAATCTCTGGATCTGACCGACCGGCACTTGCGAACAGCTTCTGCTTCGGGCGCCACGCGGCAAGAAAGACTGAGGAAAATGGCGTCGGCTGATGCCTTTATACCCGAAGACCAGCAGAGATGACGTCGGGTGAAGTGCGATATCAGCCAAAGCCGGACCCAGACTTTGGAATCCGGCCGACCGAAGGGCTGCCCGACGACAGGACAACCCATTTGTTATGACTGCAGATGCATCCATGAAGGACATCTGGTGTTTTGTAAATCACTCAGGCAAAGCAGCATCTGGGCCTCAGTTTGTTGGTTCATTTAGTCAAGTTGCTGTGCTTTTTGGCTGTTATGGGTGATTAGCAGTTTGATTTGACAGTTCAGAGTTATCTTCTCCCCTGGATGCTACCTGCCAGATGGAAACAGTCTCCTGTTTTCTGTTGGCAAACCAAGCATGTGTGTACTGAGGACTGCAATGCAGGAGTTCCACTTTCGAACTAACGGATTGTACTTAGAAGAGCCACAACTATTTCGGAGCAACATAGGGACAGGAGAGGAGTCAAAAAAGTGCTTCCATTTTAAAATTGATTCGATCACTGCATATGCTTCCTTCTTGATAGCAGAGTGGCACCTCTTGGATGGTGACAGTATCCCAGAGAAAAGGGCCACAGGCCTTTGTTGCTGGTTTAATGTAGCAGCAATGGTGATTTCTGAAGTGTCCGTCTCCACTACAAAATGGGACATTATAAAATCAACTGTAGAGATGGTGGCATTTTCAACCTCCTTTTTAGGCAGTGGGAGGGTAGAGTGTACAAGGTGGCGAATTTTATCCGAAAACCACAATAGCCACTGCAAATAGTAAGCAAAGATCTCCACCAGTCTTCACTGAGACAAGACATCTCAAGGGACGGGCAGTTTTTGCATAGGCTCTAGTCTCAGTCTGGCTTGATTACCCCCTTAGAGACCTCGTAGACCAATAGCTTGATTTTTAGTACCTGCTGTTAATATCTTTTCATTGAATGCTAGACCATATTGTTTGGCACCTTCAAAGAATCTCTGCAAGTTCTTAGCGTGATCATCCCTATCTTTTCCACAGAGTGACCTTGTCAATGTAAGCTGCGTCATGCAGTTGCTCGGATTAAGATAGTGCATTGAAAAACAGGCTACACCATTAGTCAAGCCAAATGTTATGAATGAACTGACAGAATCTGCCGCAAGCCTCAAAGTAGTGTATTGTTTCTCATCTCTTACTAGTGTTTGGTGGTAAGCACTTTTTAGATGCAAAGTGCCGCACACCTTGTAAAGTGCCACTTTTTGAAGAATCTCATCTATTCTCAGAAGAGGATAGGCATCAAGATGCATAAAATAGATTTACTGTTTGACTATAGTTAAATGACCAGCTGTTTTTTGTGCCTTCTGTTAGTAGTGATCAGAACCTGGGCTGTCATTGGTGAGTTAGACTGTTCAATTATGCCTTTGGCTATCAGTCATTTGATCTCAGCTTGTATAGACCTCGTTCAAAGGGCTGTGATGCCTAGATTTCATTACTATATTCTTGCAGTCTGGTGATAAATGCTGGAAGAGTCATGAAGCTTCAATTTGAGCTGCTGAGAGTAAATGAGGGTTTGGTTCCTCCGAAAGGAATTTCTACCTTTGAGTGCAGCTTGAAAGTCATGACCTAACAGACTATCAGCACAGAGATAAGGTAAAACAGATATTTTGAAATTGTGGAAAACTGTATGGTTGTAAAATGCATGAAAACAAGACAATGTCCTTGTGTAAAGCTTGTCAACCAAAGCAGTTGCCAGTGTAGTTCTACTTCAGGAGCTGTGCACAGGCCAACCATACTTATGAACCACGGAGGATGCCACACAACTTTCTGAGCTCCCTACATCTGTCAGAACATGCAATTTAACTCCACTGACAGATAAGGTAGTAATGGCACTAGAGGCGCGCCCCGGAGCCACTGCAGTGATGATGCAAGAAACTGTTTGGTTCTAAGTAAACAGTCAGCCTCGACAAAACAGGCTTTTTGAAAATGGCCCTCTTACCACATTTTCTGCATGACTTGCCTTTAGCTTGGCATTTTGATCGTAGATGTCTGCTACAACCATAAAAATGGCAATCTGAATCAACAGTGGCACATGCATCAGTCAACAGATGGTAGACGAATGGTATGTGCGTTACTCTTTCCAGCGCTTGACCATGGAGGCACCACAGGGTGACAAGACAGAGTTCTTATAGGACTGCGACTGTGCATGGGCCACTTTCAATGATCTTGCTAGATCAAAGGTGTTTTGGAAGTTTAAAAATTGAGCTTGAGCAGACGTTGCAGAATGTGACTTGACTGAATACTGCTGATGAATGTATCTCTCGCGGCATCATCTTGATAGTATTCAGCTATGGCAGCTTTAAAGTTAGTGTCTTTGGCCAACAAATTTAATTTCTGGGCAAACTGATCAGGAGCCTGGCCACTTTCCTATTTGCAAGTAGCCAACTGGGGATGGGTGAAGATATGTTTAGGCTTTATGGACAGCTTTGGTAAGGTGTCAATGGTGGCTTCATAGGCAAGCCATTCATTAATGACTTCATATACTGACAGAGATGTAGTTAATCAGAAGTTTATTTGTTGGGATGAAGTTCAGAGTCTAGAAAATTGCTGAATATTTCTAACCCATAAATCCATTGTTTGGAGGCATCAGGGGCACTTGGGTTTACATCAAAATGATCCAGTCAAAAGAGGTGATCCATTGCTGTTGGGCTGTAAGATTAATAAATTGAGACAGGCAAATAAGCAAATGCAAACATTGACGAGTTGAACTGAGAATGGAAGGCCTGAAGACTAGCTAGGCTTTATTCACCTTACAATTGGGCTAGTTCAGCCAAAAAAAAAAAAAAAAACTGTTAGTAAGCAAGGTACAATAGATAACAAAAGCACCACAACAACCCAACATGGATAGTCTGTAAGAGGGGGTAAAACCTGCCCCCCCCACGATCTACCATGACTATGGTATTGTCTAACAACTTGAAGAGGTCCAAAAGGTACCAAAGATGATTCAGAGTCGAGTGCCTTGATACTGCAAGCACCTCCTATATTTACGTACTTGCATCTGTCCCACACACCTTGCACTTTTATCCCTCCTGAAACTGCTCCCCAAGCAAGTCCAAGACATCTGTGGTGATGGACTGCTTTGGAACAAAGAAGTGGAGACCTGGATTTAAGTACATCTGTTGTGTCCACTTCTCTTCTGACAAATACCAGTAGTAGAATTTCAAAAAAGAGAGAGGATGTTGGTGCTGGGACCAAAGATTTCAGATACCACTATAAATCTCATGTGGAGTCTTGCCAGGAGTATCATGAGAATCAGATGCCATGATGCTCAAAATCCTGAGGTATTCCCTCGCAATTCCCTCACAATGACTGAAGTCCAAGTGGAAAAAGTTTGAAATGGATCTATTTTTTTTCCCGTGGAGGAAAAAATTCTTTGAACAGAGGCGTCTAGCTGACACTCCTGGAACACAAACCTGTGTGAAGGAGTAAAAAAGAAACCCAAGTGAGAGATTCCCAAACATTGAAGATGACACTGCAAAGAAATGCAAGTCACCTAAATATGGAAAAATGTGGCTACTGTGTAGCCTGCAATAAGGAGTTGAACAATCTTGGTGCAGCGAACAATCCAAAGGGTAAGGCAGAAGGCCAATAAAATATAAACCAGACACACAAAACCTTTACACCTGAAGTCTGGATAAATAAGAATGTGATCAGCATCTTTTAAATCTAGTGTTATGAGAAAACTTAAAATGAGGAAGAGGAGGTAACAGACTCTGAAGTGCTAATGTTTTGAATTCAGGCATCACAAACCTGTTTAGAAAAGAAAGTTCCCAAACTGGTCAACAAACACGTTCTCAGCTCTCAAAATATCCTGCATAAAAATCTCTCTCTCAACCTGGGAAGGATAAACTTGTTCTATCGCTGCCTGGGACAGCATGTGTTGGAAGGATGGGGAAATAAAGGAGATTGGTTTGGTGGATAAGAAATTGCACACTATCGTCTGTAACCTTGATGAATGATCTTCAAATCCCATTTGACTGAGACTAACTGCTGCCAAGAGAAAAGTGAAGATTCAGACTGCCTAGAAAGGAAAGGGGGGGGGGGGAGACTGCTACAATAGGTAGGGGGTCAAGGTACCTTAAATAGCCATTCTGACTTGGACTGCCCTTGGTTTTGGGGGTTCCTGAATTACTTTTGGAACCTTCCTGCAATTTCCTTTTAAACATCTGTTACAGTCTCAGCAAACTGTAGGTTACTTTGCATTTTTCAAAAACAGGATGAGGCGTTACAGAATCCCTTTGAAAATTTAGAAAAGGAGGACTGAAAAATCTTAAGCAATTTCCTGGATCATTTTATCCCTAGCATAAACATCTGCAGCACAGGAACTAAAAAAAAAAACAAATCTCTATTCAAAGAATTTAAAAATCTAATATTTTATATTACCTGGGAGGTTCTGAGAAAGCAGGCAGGCAAACCTCCACAGAACAGTACCAGTGGGCATAACCCTAGAAACAGTATCAGAGTCACACTAAACAAGAAGTTGTGACTTGTAAAATGGAAGAAACTAAAGCAGATTTTTCCTCACAAGAAGAAACTGCAGGAAAAAAAGTACTTCTCAATTTCACAATTAGTCAGAATAAACATGTACATGAGCTTGATGATGCATAGTTCTGAAAATCTGGGGTGGGTTTGGTAATGGTTAAGGTTATCACCTCAAACACATGCTACAGGGTTTGATTCTGACCTTGGGTTATTAGCTAGGATTAAAATTGCCCTGTAGCACCTATGAAGTTAAAGCTTGAAAAGCATACACTTTTCCCCATAATTATCAATAACCTTTCCATCATTGTCAGAAAGAGCAGAATTGGTATTAACTAAATGCTTAACATCAGGAAGATCAACTAGAGCTATTGCTGCTAGGTCAGGTTTGGAAAGAGTGAATAAACACGATGGGAAAACTAATTTTCTTTTTTTTTCCCCCCTCAGGGACAGAAAGCACCTTGCCTATCAGGAAAACTGCAGGCAGTGACATCCTCCCGAAATGACAGAAATACAGGAATGTGTAAAGGTTCTGGTAGTGAGGTTTCTCAGTCCCTGAGAAAATACCATCTCCATACTGAAAATACTGGCACATTTCAGAAATAGTCTCAGAGAAACAGAATCCTCAACAGGGAGGATCAGTTTACCCCACAGAGAGAAAAAGCTCTTATTGGAGTCTGAAGTCGAAAACTGAGAAAACCCTTTATGTCCCTTCATCCTGCCCAGATTCAAAAATCTTGAATCTCTTAAAGAAAAAGAAAAAAAAAAAAAAGGAAAAAGAAATAAGAGGTATTCTTTCATTTCATGAAACCACATCAACAAGGATTACTTGACTAAATTAAACGCACAGCCAGATCCACTTAACAGAATTTGAGAAGTAGATACAGGTTTAGTTAGTTTCTTTGACAGGAAAAATGGGTCCAGTATTTTTATTAATGGAAGCAGCCTCTTCTCCATGAACAGGTACAACATTTCGATAAAAAAAGACTCTTGCTCTCTCTCCCAGGACCAACAACAGCGGCCCTCCTTTACCCAGTGATGGAGGACCACAACAGTGATAGAGGGTTTGGCTAACTTAGTCCACAGTGGCTGTAGGTGCTACACCAGAGAGAGATCTGAAGTAAAAGATGAGTGGTCCGAAGAACAAGCCATGGCCACAGTACAGTCACCCACCTGCAGCCAAGACAAACTGCTACCTGCTGTGGTGGCGTATGCTGTTTGCATAACTTTTTTAGTGGCTGGAAGGACAACTAACCATGGGACTGGCAATGTTCCATGATCAAGTCAGAAAAGGTGTCGCTTTCACTAGGAAAAGAAACAGCAAATGTCAGCAAAAAACTTTAAAGTTTTTTTTCGAGTAAAAAGCGCACACTTTCCAGTCCTACAAAAAAGTAAATAACCATTTCCTGTGGAGAAAGTTTTTCAATTTAAAACAACTTTTATACTGACAGCGAAAAAAAGTGTACTTCCGCTTAAAAGTACAAGTATCATGGCAGTCTGTTAAAACATGGACTCCTAATTTAAAAATCAGACTTTCCTAAACAAAAAAAAAAAAAAGTACAATTTTTTTTTTTTTTTTAATGTGGATGATTTTTTTTCCCCAACTAGAACTTTTATGCTCAGCAAAGGAAAGTACAGTTGTGTACACTTACCATAAATGTAGATGATAAAGTGTATTCACTGTTGCAGTCATTACTTTTGGGTTATCTACCCTCAGTCGGCCTAATTAAAGTCTCGGGTCCTGTGTCAGTTGCTGTCCCTTCTTCCATGATGTCAGGTCGTCAGGGGTATAAAACATGCAGCCGACACCATTACATCAGTTTTTCTTGCCCCAGATGTCAGGTGCCCGCCTAATGGGAAGCAATTAAATCTATAATACAAGGCTATACCTCCAACAAAAAAGCAAATACACCAAAAAGCTTTTCGAGCATAGTAAGTGAGAGTAGAGGTATAGCCAAAAGAAGAAAGGCGGCTGGAGGGAGGATAACCAGGATTGCAACAGTGAATACACTCGAACATTTACATTTATGGTAAGTGTACACAACCGTACTATGTTCATGTTTCACTGTTGGTCATTACATTTGGGTAGATTCCAAAAGCTAAGGTTGGGAGGAGGAATTTAAATAGAATTAGGACCAGCTATAAGGCCCTGCAAGACTGCAGTGGCAAAACCAGCTCTGGATTTAGAGCAAATTGGCAAATGATAATGTATGTACAGAGCTCCAGGTAACAGCTTTTAGGATGTCCCTTGCAGGGACACCCCTGAGAAAGGCTGTAGAGGTAGATGCAGCCCTGGTTGAATGGGGTCTGATGCCCTGTGGGATAGGTTTTCCATGGTGCTTACAGTAGAAATGAATGCAGTGGCCTATCCATTTTGAAATGGTTTGCTTTGAAATAGCTTTCCCCTCTATCCCTGCAGCAAATGTCACCAGATGTTGTCCAGATTTCCTTTGAGGTTTAGTCCTGTCCAAGTAGAATCTAAGTTGTCTGCACATGGAGTGCAGTATCTATTCCCCTTTGTTCTGTTGGTTAGGACAGAAGGTAGGAAAATGAATGGACTGATTAAGAGCTACACTGGATACCACCCTTGGGCATGAAGGAGGGATTGGTTCTGAGGGACACCCTGTCTGCATGAAAGATGATGAAAGGCTCCACTGCCATAAGGGCCTGTAACTCAGATACCCTTCTTGCAGAGATGATTGCTAAAAGGAAAGCAGTTTGAGGAAAGGAATTTTAAATCTGCAGTAGCAGCTGGCTCAAAAGGAGGAAGAGTGAGTTTCTCCAAGACAAAGTTAAAGTCCCAGGCTGGAGTTGGAGATCTCCTCGGTGGCCTTAAATTTTTGGCCCCTCTGAGGAACTGCTTGAGCAGTGGGTGAGAGAAGAGGGGAGGCTCTGTGCTATAATGAGCTGAAATGGCTGAGGCATGAATTTTGGAGGAAAAGGACAAGCCCTTACGAAGCATCTCATTTCAAATATTGTAGAGATGAGGTAAATTGGGCACTGCTGCACTCGTTCCTCGAGACTGGTTACAGGTACAAAATCTTTTCCATTTTGCAGCATAAGATTTTCTAGTACTAGGCCTCCTAGCCTCTAAAATGATATCAATCGCCGATTTACTGAGGGGTGGTAAAGGAGAGATTAGGTAATTTGCCAGGCTGCTAGGTTCAGGGTTTGCAGCTGAGGGTGCAGAATCTGGTTCTCCTGCTGAGACAACAGGGAAGGAGTCTGAGGCAGGTGCCATGGGGCCAAGCATGACACATGGCACAGGAGGGGGTTCCAGTGCTGGCGTGGCCAGTCTGGTGCAATTAAAATAGTCCTTGGCTTGTCCTGTTTGATCTTTAGTAGCACCTTGGAGAGCAGAGGCAGAGGAGGAAAGGCATAAACGGATAGTTTTTTCCATCTGAAGGATAGAGCATCCACTTTCCAAGCTATTTTGTGGGGAATCCTTGTGCAAAATTTGTCCAATTGATGGTTCTGGGGGGAGGCAAACAAGTCTATATCTGGGCTCCCCCATTTGCTTGTCAACATGTTGAAAATCCTTGGTTCCAGTTTCCACTCGTGTGGGTCCATGAGGTTTCTGCTTAGTCCATCTGCCAGTGTATTTAGTTTTCCTGGCAGGAATTGAGCTTGTAGATTCACTTGGTAGCTCACGGCTGTGTTCCACAATGCCATGGCTAGTCTGCAGAGGGGGGTAAGAGTGTGTACCCCCCCTGCTTGTTTATGTACCACATGATCATGGTGTTCTCCGTCTTTACCATTAGCTGTCCTGGAAGAATGTGGTCCCTGAAGGCTGTCGGAGCATTCTGTACAGCTAACATTTCCTTTTGATTTATGTGTAGGTGCATTTGACTTGGGTTCCCTTTGCCCTGAACGCACTTCCCTGCAAGGTGAGCCCCCCCTCATGCATAGTCTGATGCGTCTGTTGTCAAGGTGTGGGTGGCAGGGGGTAGTGTGAATGGTAGTCCCTTGTTTTGGTGGCAGACCTCTGCCCACCAAAGGAACTCTAGGCGTAGGCAAGGTATGACAGGGATCATAGCTTCTAGATCCTGTGAATGTGGACACCATAGGCTTTTGAGATACCATTGCAGTTTCCTCATATGCAGCCTTGCATATGGAATTAAAGAATGCAGGAGGCCATGAACCCCAAGGCTTGCAGTATTTGCCTTGCAGACAACAGGGTTTTCGTGGCCACTTGTTTGAGGTAGGTTGTCAAATGAGTCAGTTTCTCTGGCGTGAGGAAAGCCATCTGGGAAGTTGTATTCAAGCTTGCTAACAGGAATATAAATTTGTTGACAGGGTACCAGGCATGATTTCTTTTTGTTTATGGTGTACCCCAGATAAGTCAGTACCCTTTGAACAAAGGCCAGATGATTCAAAAGTGTGCCCTGGCTTTCTGCCTGAATTAGACAATCGTCCAGGTATGGATATATTTGAATATTTCTTTGCCTATAGAATGCAATGACTGGAGCTAGGCACTTTGTGAATACCCTGGGCGCTGTAGATAAGCCAAAGGGCAGTGCAGAGAACTGATAGTGCATGTAGCCTGCTTTGAAGCATAGGTATCTTCTGCAAGGCTCCTTGATAGGGGTGTGCATAAGTCTAGTGTTGCCAACCATGCATCTTTGCCTAGCATAAAAAGCAGCTGGTTAAGTCTCAGCATCTTGAATTTTGGAATCACCAGAAAAGTATTTAGAGTAGAAAGGTCCAGGATAAGATGCCATGTACTGCCTTTTCTGGGTACCAGGAAAAAAAAAAAAGGTCTTTAATAGAAACCTTGTCCCTTTTCCTCTTCTGGTACCAAGTGAATAGCCCCCATGCTTAAGAGAGAGAGTACTTGATTTTGGGCCTCTGTCCACTGCTTTGGGCCTCTGTCCACTGCCTTGAGGGTAGGTCTGGCCACCCGCTTGGTGTTGGTAAGGTGTGGAAGTGAAATCTGTATCCTTGGGACACTATTTAAAACCAATTTGTCCTAGGTAAGGAGTTCCTAATTTTTGGCCTGCAGACCAATCTTTCCGCCTAAAGGAGCATTCAGTTGGGAAGTGCTTGGAAGTTTTAAAAGCAAGTAATTGAGACAGTTTTCCATAGGGGGAGTCTTACAACTCCCTGATTTGGGTGCGGAAACCCCCCACTGCTTAGTCTGTGCGTGTCCCCTGGGACTGAAACCTGGGGTTTCTACTGTGTCTGGGTTTGGCTTGAGAAGACATGGAAGGGACTGGAAAGGACCAATTCTTAGAGGGCCAGTGCCTACTAAATCTAGGAGGCTGAACTTGTAAGAAATATTTAACAGTTTGCATAGATTTAGTTTCATCTTCCATCTTTTTAAGAACTTCCTCAGCCTTGTTGCCAAACAGGTGGTCCTGATTTAAGGGAGCATCCAACAATTTAGCTTCAACATGATCAGGCAAAGACTGCTCCTTAAGCCAAGCATGCCTTCTGAGCACAGACCCAGTAACAGCAGCCCTGCAAGAGGCCTCTAATGAATCAAATCCACATTGCAAAGTATGTTTTCCAACCTGTTCAGCAGAATGCATTAAATCCTGTAATTCTATATTTTCCACACAGTCGGGAATCAACATCATTTTCTGTTTAAGCAAGCCAGTAACATGTTGCTGATACTTTAACATATGAAACTGGCATTTTAAAGCCCTAATGGCCAAGATTGCAGAAGTACCTTCTTACATCATCTACCCAGCTCCCTGGAGTCTCTATCAGAAGGAGTAGGATTTTTAGCAGTAGAAGCCTTAATGCTCTTGGGTTCCTGTGAAATAGCCTCTGGATCCGCAATAGGATTTTTAAAAAGGAACTTGTGTGAATCAGGAACCCTGTAATATCAGTCAGGTTTTCTGGGAGCAGGAGGCAAAGAATCAGGGGCCAAACTAGATTCCGAAAAAGCATCATCAATGTCCAGTACAGGAGGAATAGCTATGGCCTATGCAGAGGCAGAATCTCTAAGCCTCTTTTTTGAATCAGAAAAAATCCTTTCCCAGTGGAAATGCTTCTTTAGAGTATGTAAGGTTTCACCAAAAGTAAAATCCTCTGGAGGGGAAGCAGAGGGAATAGAGTCCGCTGCATCAGAATCCTCGTAATTAGATAAGGGCAAATCTAGATCATCAGAAGAATCAGAAAAATCAGAATCCCGGTCAGAAGATTCATAAACAACTTCAGTCCTAGGTCTCTTAGAAGGGGGAGTTTGGCTTCCCCTGTTTGGAGTTATAAGATCTTCAGCCATTCTGATTTGTTTTTTAGGCATAGAGGCCTGGGCGTCAGATTTTAGGAATGGTTCAAGATTTTGGGCGTCGGATTTTAGGAATGGTTCAAGATTTAGGCCTAAATGAAGAAGGAGGCGTCCGTTTAATATGCAAGTCTGTAGGCCTGAATACACCCTCAGAAGCCAGTGCCTGCACAGCGGCTCTGGACCCATCCAAGGCAGAGACATCCGCACTCCGAATGGGTCTCAGTAGAGGCCTGCGAATCAGAAATAGCTGGTATCAGGGGCTGTGAAAGGACCTCACTGAGTACCGGCGAACTGGCTTAGGAGAAGCGTCGTCGGCAGTTTTGAACCTCAGCAGCCTGTCTGTCTTTATCTTTGCGTTTTTTTTTTAAATCCTGGTAGTCTGACGGCTAACCAACAACATTTCTGAATAATTAAACCAAGAACAGAAATATTTAGAGGCAAAAATATACAGACGACAGATAGTGTGCTGATTAAATAAAGCACAAAACTGACCACAAGGTAGGTCGTGGTCAGGGCCTAGGCAAGGGATACAGTACGAATGAAAATCTTTATGGAGGTATTCACTTTCCACAAGTAATGTAACTTTTATGGACATCAGTAAGGAGCAAGAAAAAGTTTCCCCAGCAGGGTACTTAGCTTTAGTTGAAGACTTCAGTTCTGAAACTTGAAAATGAAAGTTTCAGGAGTCGGCCGACTGACACTTGTGAACTGCTTCTGCTTCAGGCACCGCACGGCAAGAAAGACTGATGTAATGGCATCAGCTGCATGTTTTATACCCCCCGATGACCTGATGTCATGGAAGAAGGGACAGCAACCGACACAGGACCCAAGACTAAGACAACTGAGGGCTACTGCAAGCAGATAACCCAAAATGTAATGACTGCAACAGTGAAACACGAAGAACATCAGCAGAAGCGATCTGAAGATACTCAACAGCCTGCACAGGAGTGCTCTTTTCAACGCAGGAAAGAGCTGAAGGGCTTAGGGTTTCTTTCCCAAAGCCTGTATTTTCAGTTAGTTTAATGTAAGTTGACTAATGGTTTGTGCAGGTAGAAGGTGCCCTGAAGCTTTGGAAGCTATCTGGCTGTTATATTCTTGGCAGGATATAACCCATACAGCTACTGCAGGAGTGATTAATATGATGAACATCTGCACTTGAATTTCCCCAACTCTCTGAAAAGTATGGCCAACCAGATGCTCAAGTAGGAAACAGGAACTTACACTGTGTGTGCAATTTTCATTGACTTCACATGAAAAAAAAAACACAGGCTCACTTGGCAATAATCACCATTTGCCATCTCCTTGTATAATGGTACAGATATATCTCCAACATCTTACCTAGCAAAATCCCCAGCCTCACAAAACTCACCCTCACCGAGAGGGTGCAAATAGGATGAACCTCTCTACTCCAAATCACATCCTTTGGTCCTTCTACTCACTCCACAAGGAACACCAAGGAGGGGGAAAATACGGACATCTCTCTTGGAACCAAACACCAGTCACATACTACTTGTGGAACAGCAAAGTGATAAATTCACTCTTCTCTCAACACAAGAATCTTTTTACCTCACTTCTTTACGCATACCTCTCAACTGCACAGATTTTCACAGAATGTCCAGGTTTTTGACTCGTATTTTTGGTCCATTTTTTTAAAAATTGTGGTTTTCTAGCAAATTAGTGGCAAATCATTAAAGACTGAAATTAAAAAAAATAATGACAGACAAGTTTCAGCCTTTATACCATTCAGAAAATTAATGCGAATGTAAAACCTGTTATTCTACTAACTTTCTAAATTTGTAAGAGCAATACTTAAAAATTGTCCCCATTTGTGGGCCTTTGTCTCACTTTTATTCATAGCTGTGTCCAGATTTCTTGCGTTAAGAAGTTGAGAGGCATGTTCTTTAGCTCCTTCTCAACAAACAAACCTATTCAAATGTCAACAGGCTCTTGGCAGGAAATTACCCATATACTTTAGACTACTGCAATAGGGATCAGATAGTTGTCAACTGAACACCGTTTACACAGCAGCATAAAACTCCTCTAACTCACTGAAAGTCATCTCAATGGCACTCTGATCCATAGGCAAGTACTAGACTAGCTGCCCTTTATGGCCACTGTAAGACTTGCCAATTTCCCTCAAAGGCGAGAATCAAACCCTTTACCTTGTGTCTGTGAGGAAAATACCTTAACCACTATGACAATTTTCACTTGACTTAGTAAATTTTCATAGCCTAGGTCAAATAATATATTTTCCAAGAGGACTAAAGCATCGCACTTTATGACACAGGCAATCACATTAATATAAAATGAAAAATCATACTGGCATATTCTCAAGTTACAAAAAGTATGCATCACATGTAATCTTCCATACAGTCTTCATCAAGTATTATAGCCGACTCAGTTCTTGCCTTCCCTTTAACCTCATTCCTCCTCAAAAAATCATTGCATGTACTTCCTTCTGGTAAATTTAACAAAACATAAGCAGTGCCTTCAGTCTGGACAGAAGCAAATGATCCACTATACAGAGATCTTCCATTTTAAACTGTCTGTATCCTCACTTAATACACAGAAAGTTAAAGGACTTCTACATAAACAGCTTTTCAACCACTGTCAAATATACAATATTTAACCAAATCAGCATCCTTGCTTCCAGAAAGGCCAGGTGGTTGATACGGCACTTCTCTCATCACGGAATTGAGCACAGTGATGGATTTGAAACAACCCAACTTCTGAACCTGAAGTATTCCAAGTGATGAACTGCAACATTACCCCTGATTTCTACAAACTGGAGTCATCACTACGAAAGCAGACATCACTTTGCAGCTGCCGGGCAAGACAAAGTTATACTGCAAGTGTACACAAAATGTCCACATCACAGCCCTACTGAGGCCACAACGTTAGTGTATGACAAGTAAAATGACTACACAAAACTAGGCCACCAGAACAACAATGTGGCAAAATGACCCACAGGACAAAACTGTACATTAAAGTACAGGGCTTGTGCAATGTAGCAAAAAAGGTAAAAGCACATGCAAACAAAAAAAAATCCAAATGCACCAGAGCAAGGTGCTACAGTGAGGTGTTCCAAAGCAGGCCAAGACATCTACAGTATGGTGTAGGACATAAAAGTCAGCTACACTGGACACACAACCTACTCACTACCTCATTTAAAATGTAAAAAAAAAAAAAAAAAAAAAAAAGGAGCAGCCTACTCTAATCATAACTCTCCCATCCAGCATCAGATGCAAATAAACGTTGGCATTCATACACATATAAGGCAGACAAATACGATGTTCCACTTCCATCCAGTCCATCATTGCAATAAGACAGTTTTGCTCTGCTCTACAACTTGCTACAGCAGTATCAGCACCACCAAATGCACAGAAATGGGATGGCTACATATAACTGCAGATACGCAAGGACGCAACTCTGGAGCATATACTGTGCATCAACAAGTGTGACACTAAAATGTGCACTCAGCATGTTAGACTGTGAATCTGAACAGCTCCTATTCAAACCATTTTACAGATTATGAACACACACTATGCCTAATGTGAATTAAATGCATGTGCACAATAGTATTTGCATGTTGACCGTTCTAAACATTTGTTTTTATTTAACCAGGAATTCCTATAGAAGCCTAGCGCAGCAAAGTCAGATTAGAAATTTGCAATATGTTCAATAATAATGTAGAAAAAGTATCAGTAGTAGCCAGACCTAAAGGGAAAAGGTTTAAAAAATATTTAAATGACAGCAATTAGCATCAACATTTGTGAGGAGATGTAAAGCATTCTCTTATTTTATCCAGCCCACATATGAACTTGGTTACTTGTTACGGCTAGTCCAGTTGTGCTCTACACATTTAATTTCCAATATTCCAGATTCCAACCAGGATACACAAATGACTCTTAGTCCCTTGCTGTTCATGCAACAAACCAGACAGACAATGTTGCACATTTACGTGGTTTCCTTACACAAACATACATTATGTAGGTTATACAGGTTTGCCATACAGTGCAATATGGCAGTAATACTATACCAAGTGCCATACACATTTTGACAGCTCACCAGAAGGAATGCAGTGCCAGGTGCAATTCTGTTCAAAAGAATCTTGATAGAAAAAAAAAATTTTATATATAACATTCACTAAACCTCATCCCCTTGTATTCTCATTAATGACCTGTACAGCCAAGAAGCGAAAGTGGTGACTATGATTCTCCAGTACAGGTTTCATCAAACGATTCTTTAGAGTCTTTTAACCTAATGTTGCTTACATGTTTTGAAATGCATTCCTTAAACTGACGATTAGTCTTGCCAACATAAGAACTGAATAAAACACAGCAAGCAGCATAAACAACAATGTGAAGTTGTTCTATCTCGCCGTTTTGTTCTTACACGTGGGTTTGGAGCAGATCCCTCGGCTCAGAGTCAGCCGCTTTTCAAACTCAGACTCTCAGAGAAGCTAGAGACCTAGTGTATATCCCATGATGCTCTACTGTAAATCTCCAGATCTAGTTTGCCGCTGCAATGGATCTACAGCTCGGAGGAAGCTCGGGCCAGTGACTTATTTTTCTATATTTACAGAGAATTTGTGTGGATAATTTTATCTTGTATGGTTAAAATAGATGTGTTTTTTCTATAGTATTAGGGTATAGTTAGTTTAGATCTAGTTTCTCTAAGGTTTTTCTAGGCCTCTCATCTGTTTGGGCGTGACAGGGCTCTGTCAGCTCTTGTGTGTGTGCACTTCTGTCACCTTTAAATAATGAGACAGAGAGAGACAGAGAGAGACATTTACATATATCCAGTTGAGGCTTAGTTCATATTTAATGACTATAAGATAACTGGTGTGTTGTTACTTCTTTGGCTTAATATTGAGATTCAGGGACCTGAATTTATATTGTTTAAGATGTCAGAAAAACAAAAGTCAGGATTTAAAAGGTGTGAGTGTGGTCAAAAAATGTCTGTTACAGAACCACTCCAACTGCGTGTACTTGTTTGGGTTCTGTTCATTTGTAGGAGGTGTGCTCTGCCACTCCTTTAGCGCCAGGGTTCTTTTGGAAACACGCAGGAAGCTGGTAGATAGGGGACTCCTGAAGCCTGAATTTCAGGCTACATTGGACAAGGCCGACCTTTCTTCCAAGGCTTCGAAGGGGTCGAAGTCATCCAAGGGGTCCTTGGAGCCCAAGGTCATTGGCTCTGAGCCCCTCTGGTATGGTTTGTTCATCGGCTCCACAGCCCTCAGAGCAGTGTATCGATGCTTTACCTCAGAGCCCAGTTGTGGAACCGATATTGGAGACTCCTCAGTCTCCAATTCTTCAATCGGTACCATCTTCGGCTCCTTCGACCCATCCCTCGACACATTCTTCGAGGCTTTCTGATGTGGACCTGGACTGAGTGGTTAAGAGGCTGTTAGAGAACCTGGTTCTGGCCAAAATGCTGTCTGCTTTGAGCCACTCTGCTTCGAAGCCTGAAATCTCAGCCCTAATTTCTCCTCCTCCTCCAAAGCCAATCGAGCTCTCCGAGCTGGGGTGGACAGAACTGATGTTGGTAGAGCCCTCTGAGCCGAGGTTTGATCCACCTCCCTCAGCTCCATCGACCTTGATCTCCTCGGTTCTGACCGGGGAGTCTCAGGGCAGACCGTCCCTTGCTGGCTCCAGGGTGGAGAGTCTGACTAATACTTCGGTTCCAACCCGTCCCCTCGGGGCTTCGGTGCAGGTGGCTTCGGCTCTGTCCTCTGGACTGGAGCAGGGTGTCTCAGCTCGGGGAGAGCTGCCAGCCTCTTCGGAGCCGACAGTCTTCTCAGACCGGGATTCTGGTGCCTTCGATGCCATGAGGAAGGTCATGTCTGTTAAGACCACTACCTCCTCAGATCTTTCTTCCCCTCCTCCTAAAGGGCCTTGTTCTACCTCTTCCCCACAGGTCCCTACCAAGCGTCGAGATCCAGGGCCTCCGATATTCCCAGTGGGTGGCCCCTCCTCTACAGGGACTTCACCGGACACGCCCACCGATGAAGTACCTAGGAAGAGACTGTGCAAGAGGAGGCACTTTGATTCCACACAGGAATCCCTGACATCAGATACCGACTTGGAGGAATCAGAAGGGTCCCCACGATCCCCCTCAGAGGATGTCTCATTTGCAGACATATTGGAGTTCTTAAGACAGAGTGGTGATTGGCAGTCCCTTGCCCCTACTGAGAGGAAGTCAGTACTCCTGAAGGCATTTGGGTCTCAACCATCCACCTCCTGGGTTACCCTGCCCTTCAATGAACTGATGGATCTGGTTGCTCGAAGGGCGTGTGAGTCCCCTGATTCAGTGGAACTGGTCCCTTGGAGGCCCAACAAGTTTATTACTTCCCCTACTGACCAGGCCTTTCTTACCAAGGGAGTCACGGTTGATGCCATAGTGGTGGTGGCAGCCACCAAGAAAGAGAAGTCGGAAACCTCTTCTTCTGTCCATCCTCCTTATAGGGATTCTAGGATGATGGACAGGTATGGGAAATGCATATTTAGTTCTGCAGCATTTTCCATGAGATTGCTCAACTACCTGACCCATTTTACCTGCCTTCAACGAGATCTCCTTAAAGAGCTGGGAGATACTCTCCAGGGTAACACAGCTGATGCAGTTTCTGAGGTGGTGACTGCACAACTAAAACACCCTCAATTCTATAGTAAACTCATCCATGCGACTCATTTCTTATGCTGCCGATGGATCGAATAGGGCGGCAGGCTCAGCGATAGCTCTTCTGAGACAGTCCTGGATGCGCCTTTGCGGAAGCCTTCAAATCTTCCTTCATCAATACCCCATTCGATGGTTCCACCTTATTCGGGCCTAAAGTTAAGGAGACGCTTACTAGGTGTGAACAAGAAGGAAAGACCGTCTGCTCTACGAGTCAGCTTTTCCACTCCAATTAGACCGTACCCCAGGGCAATGAAGTGGAAAAATGTGGTTCCAAAAGCCCCAAGGAGTTTTCCAAAACACACCTACAGATACCCCCTTCTAGGGGTAGAGGAGGGGGGTAAAAATGGAAGACGCTGTCCAAACGGCAGAGGCGGTCCACAAAACCAGGGTGACAGGGAGCAGTTCTCTAGTAAGCCCCATCAGCGTTCCTGAAAGGAAATCTGGCTGTCCTTCTCTGGAGGCAGTCGGGGGTCACTTGGCTTTATATCCAAATGCCTGGCTAAACATTACAACGGATTCTTGGGTAAAAAGCATCATTGCCAGAGGTTACTACATTCCCTTTACAACCCCCCCCCCCCCATGTGTACAAGGATCCCAGATGTTCCACCCAGTCTGAGAAAGCTAGCTGCCATAGAAATCCAAAACCCACTAGACAAGAGTCATAGGATCCGGAACTTACTCAAGGTTCTTTTTAGTTCCAAAGAAAACAGGGGACTGGAGGCCCATACTAGACCTCAGCAAACTCAACACCTTCATCAAGAAGGAAAAGGTTCCGGATGGTCACGCTTCAATAGATTCGTCCGTTCTTAGAAATGGGTGATTGGATGTGCTCTATAGATCTAGGATGCTTACTACATCAAAATGGACAGATCATCCAGAGATCACCTGCGTTTCCAGCTAGGGGCCAGTCATTACCAATTCAGAGCCCTGCCCTTTGGTGTCACAGCCCCCAGAGTGTTCACCAAATGTATGGCAGTGGTCACTGCTCAGAGACATTTAGGATTCCGGGTGTTTCCATATCTGGACGACTGGCTCCTCACCGCCACCTCTAGGCATCAACTAATCCAAGCAAGAGACACCACCACCTTTGTACCCAGTTGGGCATAAACTTCGAAAAATCTGCGTTACCGCCCTCGCAGCATATTACCTTTACAGGAGCAGAGCTAGACACCGTCAATTCAAGGATCAGGTTGCCTCAAGCAAGAATCATATCTCTAAAAAGTCAATTGTTCAGTCTGTTGACCCAAAACAAAGCTCCTGCGTCCCAGATACTGCAGCTATTAGGCACAATGGCAGCCACACTGATAGCAGTCCCATTAGGGTGCATTGCAGATACTCCAGTGGCTACTCTTCGCACAATGGTCTTACCAACGACTGCCCATGTCACACGAGATTCTGTTAACAAATCTTTGCAAGAAGGATCTCAATTGGTGGTTGAACAGTGACCACTTAGTAGTCGGGACGTCCCTTTGTTCTTCCCCAACCCACAGCCACAGTGACCACGGATGCTTCAATGATAGGGTGGGGGGGGGGGCTATTTCAGGGAAAGCCTGTCCAAGGTACTTGGTCAAGCATGGAATCACATTTGCATATAAATGTCCTGGAGCTGAGAGCATGTTCCTGGCACTGAAACACTTTCACGACAGTCTTCTTCCAGGTACAATTGCTATTCAGACAGACATGTTGGTAGTCTGGTACATCAACAAGCAAGGGGGAACCAGATCGTATCCCTTATGCAGAGAGGCCCTAAGAATTTGGCAATGGGCTGTATCCACCAGACGCTTTCTAATAGCAATGCACATCCCGGGGTCATCCAACGTGATAGCGGACAAGCTGAGCAGGGCCATCCTGTTGCCTCACGAGTGGTCCCTCAAACAACAGGCGTCAGACAAGATTTTCCACAGATGGGGCCAGCCTTGCTGCAATCTATTTGCATCTCCGATGAATGCCAAATGCAGCAGCTACTTTGCCCTTTTATCCCCCACCGGTGAGCAACCAGAGGGACGCGCTCATACACGATTGGCCCCCGGGCCTCCTATATGCCTTCCCGCCAATTCCCCTAATCCCCAAATTTATACAGAAAGCCAAAAGTCTGGGAAGGACTGTGATTTTGATCGCCCCCCCGACTTGCCATAGTCAGATTTGGTTCCCCTTCCTGCAGAAACATCGAGTGGAAGAACCATGGACTCTGGACCCAGTGCCAGACCTTCTGACTCATTCGTCGGGAGTTCTTCATCCCTCCCTCATCTCCCTAAAACTTGACAGCTTGGCTGCTCCAATTCCCATATTAGCCAGGTCTCAAGATTTGTCTCCCGCGGTCCAACATATTATAGTTTCCTCTTATAAACTGTCTACCAGGAAGCTATATAATAGCAAATTTGTTCACTGGGCTTCTCATCACAACATTGACCCTTATGTGGCACCTATTCATACCATCTTAGAGTTCTTGTCTTTGTTCTATGATGGCGCAGCTGCTGCCACCACAAGAGTTCAATTGGCTGCAATTTCCAATTTTCATGTAGGGTTTAACAAGTCTAACATAATGTCCCATAGACTATGTAAGGCCTTCTTGAAAGGGACCCATCTCAGACCACCTATCAGACACCCTGTATCTTCCTGGAATTTGAATCTTGTTTTATCCCAATTGATGCTTGCCCCTTTCGAACCAGCCTCATCCTGTCACTTAAAGTTTCTGTCCTGGAAAACTTTATTTCTGGTAGCCATTCCATCTGCACGTAGGGTCTCCGAACTTCAAGCCTTATCCTCCAAGCCCCCATATTTTATTTTTCACCCTGATAGGGTGCGTCTCAGGACAAACCCTACCTTTCTCCCCAAGGTCTGTTCAGAAACCAACTTAAATCAGTCCATTGAGTTTCCAACCTTCTTTAGACACCATACCAACAGACTGGAATATATGTTACACAAGCTTGATGTACACAGACAACTGAGATTCTACCTGGATAGAACGAAAGACTTCAGACAATCGGATCAACTCGGTCTCTTACGCAGAGAATAAGAAAGGTTCTACAGTATCAAAAAATCACATTATCCAAGTGGGCTTTCTGACTGCATTAAATTCATTTATTCCTCCACTTATCAGCCATTACCGACTAACGTCAAAGCCCATTCTACCCGGGCTGTTTCTACATAATTAGCTCATGCAACTCATTTGCCCTTGGATACCATCTGTGCAGCTGCCACGTGGTCAAAACCTCACACGTTTATCACTCATTACAAAGTGGATAGGACCTCCAGGGACAGGGCTTCCTTTGGTTCCACTGTGCTCAGGAATGTTCTCCCATGAACCACCCAGGATTAGGGTGCTTGGGACGCTACCCACGTGCAAGAACAAAACGGTAAGATAGAACAACTTCACATAAAGAAGTTATGTCCTTACCATAACGTTCCATGCGAGTTGTTCATCTCGCCTTTTTGTTCTTATATTCCCACCCACCTCCCCCCTCCTGTTGAGAAAGATGGTTGCCTTGGTGGATTGGTCGAGTTTTGTCAGCCCGTCTTCTTGGACAGACTTTCTTCCTTCTACAAACATATAGCTACCTAGATAGGTAGGTACTATAGTTCTCTTTCTTCCTGTAGGCCGTCTTTGGTTGAGGCATACTAGATCTGGGGATTTACAGTAGAGCATCATGGGATACACACTAGGTTTCGAGCTTCTCTGAGAGTCTGAGCTTGAAAAGCGGCCGAGTCGAGGGATTGGCTCCGAACCCACGTGTAAGAACAAAAAGGCGAGATGAACAACTCACATGGAACGTTATGGTAAGGACATAACTTCTTTTTTCTGGTCCTGCAGTCTGCACAAGACCTCAGCTTGTATATTTTGCCATTCACTGGATGTACAAAAACATCTGAAGTTAAAATATATTTACAACAGGTGCACGTATGGCATGGAAAAGTTATTTTGTTGGAAATTGGCTTAAATCTGGTCAAAGAGCCAGTAAATAAAATCTGCTTTAAGTTCTTACAATTCCTACATGAGAAATACTGTCACCAACAATTCTAATGTTTTAATCGCTAGTGAAAATACACCAATTATGTTTAACATTACATAACTGTTGTGCATCAGTAGCGTTTTTCAAAATTAACCTATTACTATGTAACCAGTTGTGACGATAGTCAAATGATGCAGAGTGTCCACTTGAAGTTTGCTGCTCCTCTGGATGTTCTTCAAACATCCTTTCAACTTCATTGGTCATATCCTCTTTCAAAAAAGATGTTCTTAACTATAGCATTTGCTGCTGTATAATCATTTTCATCTGTGTGCAGTCGTTGCTCGTAGAAGTTGCCCTTTAACTATATTACACTAAATACACAGTGGATGCATACTGTTACTGTGAACTTAAAGCAAATTTTATGTATATACCTTATCTGCTGTATGCATGTATATATTATTATAGTCGGTGTTACTACCTATACCGTAAATTAAAGCTGAAAATTCTGATACATGCAAGCTTTACATGCTGTACATACCATGTTCTACTGATGCATCCGAGCTTAACATGCTATAAACACTATAAAGTATCGTATGTATTGTGATGATCACTTGTTCTATAAATCGCCCCAGGTGCTCCAACACATTGTTACTCTTACCTCATTCAAATAAACATAATGTGGAGCTTCTCTCTCTGGGCCTCCACTGAAAAGGGGCTTTGCACACTTGGATCTACCTGATAAGTAAATAAAACAAACTCAAGTAAAATAATTTACATTTCAAACACCTACAAGTCCATCTCTCACTGGCCTGTAATGTACAAGCAGATCAAGAGTTCAGAGATAGAATGTCAAAGCTGGGTCTTGTTTTTTTTTGTAAAGAGGGATGGTCCAAATGCAATGGCACCTCCTAGGAGCTGCAGGAAGTGTAGCGCTTGCTGCTGCATTGACACATACAGGCACAAGACTAGAAGCTGAAGTGAAACATTACAGTGGTTCCAATGCATGTGTGATCAGAAGAAAGGATAACAGTCCATGCTGAAAGTGCCCTTCCTGCTGAGCCATAACATGAAACCGATGTCAATGTAAAACGTTTAGATGGGGCAGGGCTAATACAACAACTGTATTGATGTACTGGTGTATCAGGAAGTCTTAGAAGTTAAGAAGGGCTACTTGTAAGGTTTTAATGAAAAGATTCTCTGAAAAAAAGAAGGTCACCAATGTAATTTAAAAGCCATGACATATATTACACCTATACTTAATGAAGGTTCTAGAAAAGAAATAGAAAAAAAATTAAATAAAATGGAGTGTTAGTTTCTGGTAGGTGAAGGCTGACCAATACATTACTGCTCAGTTTTGTATGTGGCTGATCTTCAGTAGTGACGTACTATTTTATCTACTGTTTTTATATGGTTTTTTTTGCACACAGCTGTGCTAGCCTCTCTGCATTATGCCACACATGGTATGACAAAAGGTGGACTATAGATAGATATAGTTCCACAGCATGAACTTGTTCCACATTGCTTCTGCACCATTTATTGCAGATACTTCACTTGGACTTCTACTTTCCAGGTTCAAAACAAACCTTAAACTAGCTGCCAATCCAAGTGCACATCACTAACTGGTAGACCAGGTGAATTCACAATGAAAGCATCCTGCCACATAGTATAATGAGACCGGCACTCATGCTTCATTTTATAACTACCGCTGAACTAAAAGTGACCTCACACTTCTTTGTTTCCACTTTCTCTGGCATGTGGATACCTACAGTACTTTTGCAAAACCTAAAAAAGTTGAACTCCAGCATAATTTATACCCCCAACAGAACACACACACACACACACACACACACACACACACACACACACACACACACACACACACACACACACACACACACACACACACACACACACACACACACACACACACACACACACACACACACACACACACACACTTACCTCCTCCACTCAGAGCTTCTTCTGGGATAGCAGCAACTGCATCAATGGCTGGGACAGCAGGAACAGTAGCAACATAATTTGTCTGAGCCTGGAAGAGAGAAAGAACTTTTTTTTTTAAGCTGCCGAATAAACTTTAAAGCAGTAATGCAGTCAAGCAGAAAAAATAATTCAACAAGAGAGTCTATTCTGACCAATGACATGGCTGCAGTACTTAAAACCCACAGAAGCTAACCACAGGATAGCAGACACCAGTTTCTGAAATGATGCACCTTATGTGCGCACAGACTGACAAATGGCACAAAGTCACAGCAAAACAAGAGAGCGATATCACACGAAAATGTGCACACCACAGGTCTACTTTATGATCTAGATCTACCAAAATGTCGAACCTCAAAACAGCAAAAGAAAATCACAAACACTTAAAATTTCTTGAAAGTGTAAAATGTTGAATCTGAGATTTTCGAAATGGAAGTCTTCCACAGTGTAGATCTAAATTGGACGGTGTTCCTTTAAGGGGTAGCAGTTTGTCAAAAATAGCTATGGCAGCCATTACTTTGTGATGTTGTGAAGCTTACAGAAGGTATGGAGTATTTTAGTTGCTTTAAATTTATAGTAAGTGTGCTATGTAATCTGAGTGTGTAAATGACGTTTGTTTTTATTGTGAGTGGTGAAATGTTGAAGAGCTACGTCATTTATCTTTATATAGGGGGTTTTGTGTTGAAAATTAAATTGCAAAGCGCATAATGGTATATTTACAGTTTTTTTTTTGGCAGTGCGATCTCGGAGTTGATATACTTAATTTGCAGGGGGTGTGGGGGTGCAGCCCCCACATGGTAGAGATGTAGACAGTTTTGTTTTGTGGTGTGTTTTTTTATTGGAGGGAGGTAGGTTATATTTGCGTTATGTTTTTCGATCTTTCGAGACTCAAATCTTGTAAGGTTTCAGGATATGTTTTCGTCTCGCTATTTTGAGGGTTGACATTTCGTGATTACAAAGTAGATCCGCACACAAATACATATGCACAAAGGTATGTAATTAGAAAACTTTAGGGAGCTAAAATTACTCACTTTTAAATGTTACAATAGTCTTGCCTTGTATGCAGGTTCACAGGACAGTACAAATGCACAAAAAAAAATAAATAAAAAAAAAATAGCAAAAATACAATTGCTTCCACACTTGTCACCTTAGCTCTCAGAGTTGTGATTAAAATAAAAGAATTCAGAATACAAGCACTCATGGAAGCATGTTGGGTGAAGGATGTGGACATCTAATGCTAAATTAAAAGTTAAGAATGTTGGTGTTATTTACTGAACTATACTTCTCCTGCATTTATGTACTCTGATGTCAGCATCCCCAGTACATTACATTTGCCCGATGATAGGAGGAGAGAGTAAACCTATTCATCTGCTTGTTTTGTGCATTTTATATTTTGCTGCCCCACCATCCTTCACCTTCCCCATTCACCTGCTCCACACTCCCTTAAATATTCTCGTCAGTTCCAACTCAACCACCCTTTTGACCAATCCATTCAAATAGGCTGCAATCCTATCTGTGCAGAAGTACTTTCAGAGAGCCACAGTATAAATTAGCCTTTTCAGGAAAGGGGGGGGCACATGTCAGACTGTTCAGGATTACCCCTTAAAGTCTCCTTGTTGTGATCTTGGGCACATCACATGCCCCTTCCCCAAACACACACACTCTCCTGGACTTCGGCAGCAGTGTATGCAGCCCAAATTGCTTCAACTAGCTAGACAAACTTGTCTGATGACCAGTATGAAATGGCTGCTTACAATTCTGCTTGAAATCTCAATCAGGTCACATTTTTTCACAAAACTACGATTGGAGTTAATTTCCCATCAGAGCATTTGCTGCCCTGGAACTGCTGAAAGTTTCTTGTTCTAAATTAGGATTATTTTATTAACTTCCAGTATGCATGCTACTACCTATAGACTAGATCCTAGCACCACCAAGCTAGCGAACAGTCTGGTGGTGCCGGGCATTGTACTTCGCAATGCCACACCCTAACAAGGATAGAATACCTCCAACAGTTCTTGGGGTGGGGGGGAACAATTACTGTCATCCATAAAAGGCATCCGATTCGGAGCCTGAGCAACTAGACAGATTTACAGCTTTGTCCCAATACTTCCACCTACTGGCAAGGATATTAGTTACGTGGTATATGTGCAACTGGATCCATAACAGAGGAGCAACACATCCTATCCATTCCACTTAGGGAACACGGTGCAGAGACTGCCCTTGAGCCTACCAAAAAACATGGTAAGGCCAAAGAAAATGGGTCTATATTACATCAACGAACAATTAAATGTTCAAAGCCATAAAGGTAGACCTTTACAGATAGAACATTGAAGTGTTCAAAAAGGTTTAAAAATTACAGGGGGGCAAGCCCCCCTGCACCCCTCACACCCCCCCTACTTAAATATACCAACTCCAAGATTGTGCTACAGTGTAGGGAATGGGAAATTTCCCATTTCCGCACTAGTGCACTGATGTGCAATCTCGGAGTTGGTATATTTAAGTAGCAGGGGATGTGGGAGGTGCAGGGGGGCTTGCCCCCCCCCTAAAACCCTTGTTACTTATTTTTTGATTAATTTTATTACATCTTCAACATTTAAACGTTCGATCTCTAAAGGTCGACCTTTAGAGATTTGAACATTTAATCGTTTGTTGATGTAATATAGACCCAAAGAAACAGCATTTACACTGGTTCATCTTTTATCAGATTTTGTCCGAGCCTTAATCTGAATCCTGGACTGTTTACTGATGTAGTGTACAACAAAAGTGTCCTGCATCTCTGGTATTCAGGTGGGGGCTCTTCCACTTCCTAATCACTCACCTGATACAGACTCTGCAGTACAGTCCCTTGCTGCTCAGCCTATATGCTGTCTGCAAAACATCTGGGATACAGGTCATCAGTATCAGTGCTAAGCAAACTGCTAACAGCTGTGGCTCTTAAGGGTTTACATCTGCTTTAAACAGCTAGTCAGCAGACTGGGAATGCATTAATTGGCATTTAGCAGAAGTTAATTGCCTACAAACCAGTTGCCATGGCTATAAATGCCACTTTACTGGAGTCATATGCATGAAGTGCACTCCAATATCACCTACAGAGAACCATGATGAGCTAGAATTCATGTGAAACAGTTAATAGTCCTTGATTTGTCAAACTGCCAATTACTAAGGGTTCACTTGTTTACACTTAGCACTGCTTAAACAGTTTGTCCCTTCTGTGGG
The DNA here is from genome assembly GCF_019279795.1 of Protopterus annectens. Lineage (NCBI taxonomy): Eukaryota > Metazoa > Chordata > Ceratodontiformes > Protopteridae > Protopterus > Protopterus annectens. The sequence goes on from NC_056746.1 coordinate 1,375,698,004, forward strand.
CCTCCTGGTGAAAGAATCTGGACTAATTCAATACCCTGTAGCAGAAGATGATGGGACTACCTACCACTTGCAACTACTCAAAAAGGTGCACTTCAGTATGCAACTAAACAGGCACATTAAATTGGAACATCCAAAGATTTCCCATGTGCCCATCTAAGGACTGAGGTTTGCACTGTGAAGTTCCAGTTCACGGTTTATTTAGCACTAAACAACTTGGGCTCCCCAGCCTACAATCGTGAGCTACTAGCCCGGTAGTGACCATCCCACATCCTGACAGCATGGAGCCGTTAGTGGTTCTAAATGGAAATGTCTGAGAAACGTGTGGGTCTACCAAGGACCACAACTCTGGAAGACTGGTTTTAAACTACCCTTTGGACTAGCACAAAAAGATTAACTGTAGCTTTAATAATCCAATGAGCAGTGAGGATAGTAGTTAGTTTTGTCATGTCCCAATTAAAATTTTATTAGCGCCATTTGTCTTGTCTACCTGTATGTTTATTTGAAAAGTGATTAGGTTTAAACACAAGCATTTGTGAACCTAAAACTCAGTCAAGAGCTTCTCCCTAGAAAACAAACAACTAAAGATGAAGTCATAAAACGGGCCTGGAGTGGAATCAACTCTTCACTTCTGGAGTTTATCCCGATGTGGATACACAACACGCTGCCTTTTTACAACACACTGCCTTTTTACACACTGCTTCTGCTAGTGCAACGCAAGTGTGCTCTCTCTCAGTTCCATTTCTCAGCACGTTCCAGAGTTTTCACCAACTGTACTACTTTGCATTTACACACATCTGTCAACCTCTTGGCACAACAAATCTGGACAAAGCCTAAAATAATGACGGACAAAGACTCAAAAAGAAGAACAGGCTAAAAAATTGTTGGTACTTAATATTAATGCAACCAGATTTCAGACCCGTCATCATTCTTCATTGTTTGTGCAGGTGTTGCTACGTTAACCAAGTACAAGTCTGAGACTGGGGTCAGATTGTATTGGGACTGTAAACAATTTACATTTCCAACCACAGCGGGATTGTATATGGCTGGATGGTTATAAATGCATCCTTTGCATCAGTTCAAGAAGTTAGAAGGTATAGGACCAACATGCATTTCCTCTTGTATATTTTTTATATAAATACTTCAATATAAAGGCTAGCCTTCTTTTAACACATTCAGGAAAAAAACTTTCTGTGCAAATGACAATGCTGCAGACAGCTTCATCAGGGTGAAGCATTTTTACAGTCTTCATTGTCCCGCTTAGCTCAGTCCCTGTTGCAGTAATCCCTACTTATTTTTTGCTATTGTGCACAGCAGTCTTAAAATATCTAAACTCTTTATACAGGGAGACAAATAATGTCCTCAGCCCCATGTCATAGTTAAAATCAAAGATCACCTCTCCTTTTCAACACTCTCTCTGGTGCGACTCTCCCTCCTGGGTCAGTAATGGCTTTCAGGAAGTAATGGCATACCATGGCAAATTACACGATATGGCTGTCCCAGCTCCATGAAAAGCAAGTCACGCACCCTGTCAGGAAGTTTTTTTTTCTCTCCTCTTGTTTCTGTCTGTAGTCCCCCATTCTCAGTTGTTCATATATTTTTGGAACTACTGTGAAGTGCACAACCAAGAAGCTGCAAACATGGCCCAGTTTGTAATCTGGTTGCGATAATACAAGAGTACCAAAACGGTCTTATAAACTTAGAAACTTTGTAGAACAGTTTCTTTTAGCATGCATTTTCTGAAGGATAAAAAGTCTGAATTCAATTGTCTGCAGGGGCGGCCCGTGCTATTGGACTGCCGGACTGCAGCCCCCTCAACTAAAAAATAAAGAAAAATAAAGAAATAAAAATTAAAAAAATTAAAAAAATTGCGGACTTCGCGCATGTGCACTAGTCCGGACTGCTGCCGAGACAATCTGGAGCATGCGCAGATAGTCTCAGCAGCAGCCCTGACTGGGAAACATGAAGAACAGAGCTCCCAGAAGTCTGTGCAGTTTTAAACTGCATAGACTGTCCTGGAACTCGCTGGGAAAACGCGTCAGGGTCGAACTGCAACATCAGCAGTCAGGTGTCTGCTGCAGTCTTGTCGGGGGAAGGATCTCGCGACGGGCAGGGTCGGATTTGCATAGGAGGGATGTGTGTGTGTGTGTGTGTGTGTGTGTGTGTGTGTGTGTGTGTGTGTGAAAAAAGGTGCAATATACTGGTGGTTAGACTCATGGTGGTGGGGTAGGGAATACCGCAGGCTTGAACCCTGTACCTTGCATGCAGGTGTGTTAAAGACCTGACTTCCCTACCCACCACCACTTGTAAAAAAAAAGTGCAGATTTTTGCCTCATATTTGATCTGATCCTCATAATATCTGTGGTTTGTAAATATTACAATGCTTGATATTTGATGGTGCAGTGGTAGCATTGTTGCCTCAGAGCTGCAGGTTCTCAGGTTTGATTTTTGGCTGGGGTGCCTTCTTTGTGGGGGTCTGTATCTTCTCCCTGTGTTTGTGTGGGTTTGCTTTTGTGTCCTCCCATGTTACAAAGACAAGTCTGCATTATTTCTTCCTGGGCCTCTGCTGAAAATTGTTTTTTTTGTTTCAAGTCAGACTGTCCCGATTAACAAATGTTAAATAAAATTGACAGGCATTTGAATTTCAGACTTCAGGTTTCTGAATGTTTAATTCCTTGCATATTTGATGGTGGAGTGGCAGTATTGTTGCCTCACAGCTGTAAGTTTTCTGGTTTGATTCTTGGCTGGGGTGCATTGCGTGTGGAGTCTGCATCTTATCCCTGTGTGTGTGTGGATTTGCTCTGGTTTCCTGCCATTTTACAAAGACATGTGTCTATAGTATTTCTCCCTGGGCCTCTGCTGAAAATTGTTTTTGTTCCATCAGAAGTAAAATTGACAGGCATTTGAATTTCAGATATTCTTCAGAAAATACATAGTAAAACAACTTTTTATTCTAGCAATAAATATATAGTAACACAACCTTTTATTATAGCAATTTTTTAAGTTTATAAGATGACTATTTGAAATTTGTCCTTATTTTTGGGACTGTAATACCCTGTTATTGGCTTTGTCCAGGTTTTTTGTGCTAAGGTTGACAGCTATGGCAAGAACTGAACATGTTTGAGGGCTGTATTCCCTCATTACTGGGTTTGTCCAGGTGTTTTGTGCTAAGAGGTTGACAGCTATGGCGAGAACTGAATTCATTAAATGATAGAGGAAGACTGAAACTTAAATGGCTATCACAAAGCAGCTGATTTGGCGTAGTGGTATGTTGCTCTTGACTGTTTTGCACAGGGACCTTGGCAGTAAAATGTACGGTGGTAACACAGCATTTTTCTTTCACAAAGCAGGTGATTTGGCATAGTGGTATGTTGTTCCGACTCTTTTGCACAGGGACCTTGGCAGTAAAATGTATGGTGGTAACACAGCATTTTATTCTAGCAGCTTTCCAAGATTATACAAGCAATGTTTAATGTGTCCCTGGTTTTTTGCCCTTTTGACCCACCCCAATAAATTTGGCTTTCCAGATTTCTTGTGCTGCGAAGTTGAGATGCAGTTGAGTATTGAGTAGATTTTACAAGGAGCCGAGAGCTGCAGGGGAAGAGAAGTTTAGTGCTGATTATGCCAAGTCAGCTCACATTGCTAATAGCACAACAGGTTGTGTACTTGCTTTTGATGCAGAATGTTGTTGGTTCTACTCCCATAAGGGGTGAATGCTGCTGTACTGAAAGTTAAAATACTAACTATGAGCCTGTTATCAGTTTGCCATCCATTTCCTATTGCAATATTACTAGCTTATTTTTAATGTAATTTAGGCAATTTATTCCTCAGGGGCATCATACACTATTTTTCGATGAAACCATGAAATATAAAGGTGATTGCTAGCAGCAATCTCTTCATTACAGATTTATTTAATGTGGAATTATTTAGATGACTTTTTTACTACTTTAGAGATTGCGCATATTTACTGATAATGGTTGACTGTAGAAGTTTGAGTAGACTTTTATGATGGAAATGTTCTGAATTAGGCAGTTTTGTCATTGGTGCATGCGCTTTGTTTCATTGTTTACTGGAAAAATGTTCAAAGCAATAGGAAGGTGTATCAAAGAGCACATGTATGTTTCATATGCAAGGGGCCTATGATTTGAAAACAGCCCAGAATTAATCTTCATCTGCCACGGGTAAAATGTATTTTCTTTGAATGTGGGTTTCAATGTTGTTTCAATGAATGTGAGTTTCAATGGCAGAGAAGTTTTAATGCCAAGTTTGTTTAGCAGATGCCTTAGTGTTTGTGATGTAAAATGCAAAATAAAACTTTCAAAATTAAGTTCAAATCATCATAGAAGTAAATCAGTATGCACATTAGTGTTTATGGTAAATGGAGTGAAACAGCCAAGTAATGGATCATTGGAATGGCTGCAGGGGGAGGCTCCATTCGACCATGGTTTTGTGAGGGGGAAGGGCGGCAAACTAGGCAGCCAGAGCTGAACCATACCTCCCAACTGTCCAGATTTTCAAAGAATGAATAGATTTTTTGCTTCTTCTATTTGGTTTGTTCCTCAAAATTTGTGGTTTTCTGGCAAATCATTTAGGAATTAAGTCACTAATGACACACTGAGTTTCAGACTTCATAACCTTCAGAAAATGCATGCTAAAGTAAGACTTGTTCTATCAACTGTCTAAGTTTATACAAGAGCAATTTTAGTACTGTTTATATGTTCCCCCAATATATTTGGCCTTGTCCTGATTTATTGCATTAAGAGGTACATGCAAATAAATTGCTTTATAGAATTAGGCATAACCAAACCTCTCAACTGTCCCTAATTTTGGCTCAAAATGTTGCTCTTCCCCTAATGATCCCTCTGCAAAATAGCAATTTTGGAAGAAAACATGAAGGGTTCATAATTAAGAAATAACTGTAATAATCCGTTAGATTACTTTTATTTCAGAAATGCATGTATATTCTTTTATTTTGTCAGCTGCTCAAGTTAGCGGTACTAATATTAAAGTGTCCCTTCTTTGACAGGTTCCCAGCTGTATTGTGTTGCTATTTTATATTTTTACATCAC
>NC_056746.1:1375710569-1375785569 GCF_019279795.1 Protopterus annectens
TGGCCAGTCTGGTGCAATAAGGATTGTCCTTGGCCTGTCCTGTTTGATCTTGAGGAGTACCTTAGGAAGGAGGGGCAGAAGGGGGGGGGGGGCTGACGAAATTGACTCCTCTGCATCAGAGTCCTAGGTAGGTAAGGGTATGTGCCGATAATCACAGGAGTCAGAGTCATCAGACTCATGGTCTGAAGAATCTGAAGTAAAAGTTAATTAATTGTCTTTTACAAGTTCATAGGTTGGTACTAGGCTATCGGCCCTAGGGCCTGTACAAGCCTAGCCAAACAATTCCCTGGATATTTCTTTCCACAAAATTTACTTCCCTGGACCTCTGTCTAGCTGACATGATCCCAGGGTGAATTTCCTACCATCTCCCATCCAATCATCAGGGATCCTTTTGAAGAGGGCCAAGGAGGCGCTCTCCTTGACATGTATGGGCAGTCTATTCCAGAGTATGGGGAGTCTCTGGGTCAGGAACCTATCCGTCCAGCATGTTTTGTTCATTGTGATAAGTTTTAGATCCCTGGAGCGTGTGGCTCTGAGGGATTGGGATTTCTTTAAGTGGAGCATGTCCAATAGCTCAGGGTTTGATATGGCCTTGTATGTTAAGCAGAGATCGCCTCAGAGTAGACTATATGCCACACAGCATAGCTGGAGTTCTTTTTAGACTGTCACCATAGGGAATCTGCTTTAGGCCTGCGATTCTTTGTGAGGTATTTCTGTGGCCTTTCCAGCTGTTCAGCCTTTCCAGCTGTTGCAGATGTCTTGTGAGGTACATACCTAAATGGGGCATTGTACTCTATAATTGGTACAATGAGGGACAAGTACAGTGGGACAAGGACCTCCTTTTTTCTGGATGAAAAGCCCTTAGTGATTAGGTGTGCCAAATAGAAGAATTTCCTGACTGTTGTGGTGATCGAAGGAGAGTGTCCCCAAGTCTCTCATCACACTTTCGGTGTTTAGGTACTGCCACCTATGTGGTAATTCATGGGTACATGTTTTTTTTCCCCAAAGGGGATAACTATACATTTCTTGGCATTAAGCTTGAGCCCATGGCTCTGGCACATAGCATCTGTTTCTGTAAGGCCCTTTTGTAGAATATCCACATTACTTGGGGATTCAATAATGGCTCCCAGTTTGCAGTCATCTGCGAACTTTGTTAGCCAGAGTCCCTTAGTGTTGGCCTGTACTTCAGAGAAGTAGATTCCAAACAAGAGTGGTACCAGGACTGAACCCAGAGGTACTCCACTTGTCTGGAGCTGGACTTGGAGTCAGCTACTTTTACAGTCTGGGTTGTCAGTAAGCCAGTTGGCAACCCATTGAGTGGCGTAGGGATTTATGCCCAGCTTAGTAATTTTATCTATGATTCCAGTGTGGGGGATGGTGTTGAAGGGCTTGGCAAAGTCCATATAGGCTGTGTGGACCACCTTCAGAGCTGGAGACTGATTCAAAGAAGTCAATCAGGTTCAGGAGACAAGATCGGCCCTTCATGAACCCAAACCTGGTGGGATCCAGTGTTTGAAGGTTGACTATGTCTTTGTTTACAAGTTCCAGTGTGTTCCATGCCCTTGCAGATCAGGCTCGTCAGACTGATGGGACGGCAGTTCTCGGGATCCAAGGTGGATCCCCCCCCCCACTTGTGGAGTGGGATAACTGTAGCTGTGTGCCACTAAGTGGGCACGAAGCCTAAGGTGAGGCTATGATTAAACATGACACTTGGGTTCATAGGTTCATACTAGGCTATCTGCCCTAGGGCATTTATAAGCCTAGCCAGAGTGTGTTTGGCTTTCGCCACCCATTTTAAATTAATTTTGCTATGCCCTTTTTCGAGGTTAGTACACTGTGCCTCTGTCTAACAGTGACACAGAAGTGATACCCGGGGTAAACCTACGATCTCCCATCCACTCATCAAGATTCCTCTTGAAGAGTGTCAATGAGGGACTCTGCCTAACCTGGACTGGGATTTTATTCCAGAGTGAAGGGAGCCTCTGGGTTATGAATCTGTCCCTCCAGCATGTCCTATTTATTTCAGTGCGGAGGTTCAAGTCTCTCGAGCGTGTAGCTCGATGGGATTTGGATTTTCTGAGGTGCAGCATGTCCCTTAATTCCGGGTTGGACATGGCCTTATACGTCAGGTATAGGTCACCTCTGAGCAGGCAGTATGCCACTGAGTAGAGCTGGAGTTTCTTTAACCGGGCAGGACATGGCCTTATACGTCAGGTATAGGTCACCTCTGAGCAGGCAGTATGCCACTGAGTAGAGCTGGAGTTTCTTTAACCGGGCAGCATATGGCATCTGTTTGAGCCCTTTGATCCTCTTGGTGAGGTACTTTTGGGGTCTTTCCAGTTGCTGCAGGCGTTTGGTAAGGTACATCCCAAAAGGGGCATTGTACTTGATTATGGGCCTGATGACGGATGAGTAAAGAGGCACGATGACCTCCCCTAATCTAGATGTGAATCCCTTCATGATTAGGTGGGCTATATAAAATGTTTTTCTAACCACTTTGGCCACGTGGCTGTCAAATGAGAGATTGCTATCAACTTGGGTCCCCAGGTCCTTAATTACTTCTTCTGTACTTAATGGATTACCACCTATGTGGTAATTTGTGGGAACTTTGTTTTTGCCAAAGGGGATGACTATACACTTTTTGGCGTTTAGCTTGAGGCCATGGCTCTGGCACCAGTTGTCTGTTCTACGAGGCCCTTTTGGAGGATGCTTGTGTCGGCTGGAGAGTCGATTATGGTGCCCAGTTTGCAGTCATCTGCGAACTTTGTCAGCCACTGTCCTTCCATGTTGGCCTGTACCTCCGAGAAATATATACCAAACAAGACAGGTCCCAGGACTGAGCCTTGCCACTTGTAACTGGTTTGGAGTCTAACATGGCTCCAGCAATTCTAACCCTGTGGGTTCTGTCCTTGAGCCAGTTTGCAACCCATCTAGTGACATAGGGGTTTATATTTAAGCTGGTGAGCTCATCTATAATGCCCGAGTGGGGTATTGTATCGAAGGCTTTTGCGAGGTCCAGATAGGCTGTGTGGACCACCTTCCCTTCGTCAATGGCCTTGGTGACCGTTTCAAAGAAGTCAACCAGGTTTAAGAGGCAGGATCTGCCCTTAAAGCCAAACTGGGTAGGATCCAGTGTCTGTAGGTCCCCAATATCTTTATTTATGAGGTCCATGATGATCCTTTCCATAGCTTTGCAGAGCAAGCTAGTCAGGCTTATGGGGCGATAGTTTCCAGGGTCCGTTGAGGCACCACCTTTGTGGAGACTGACCACTGTTGCTGTACGCCACTCTTTGGGTACATATCCTGTAGCAAGGCTGAGATTGAACAGTAGTTTTATGTTTGGGTTTAGCTCTTCTTGGAGTTATGTAGGACGCAGCCTGGGACACCATCTGGTCCCATTGATGCTGTGTTTTTTGCTTTGGAGAGGGCGGCTCCCACCTGAGCATCTGAGATGTCAGGGGGGCAGCACTCTGCTGGGATAGATATTTGCCCTTTTGGTGGGGGGGGGGGGAGAAGTTTGCGCTGAACCTGTCAGCTAGGATGTTGGCAATGTCTGTGGGATCTGTTGTATTTTTTTGTCATTTTGGACTAATTCTGAGCATATCTGGGAATTCCCACCCAGGTTCCTAACATAACTAAAGAAAGCCTTGAGATTATCCTTAGTGTCCTGTGCAATTTTTCTCTCGAAGCTGGCCTTTGATGATTTTATGAGTGCCCTTAGTTTTTTGCTAATACTGATCAGAGATGCCTTCCCTTTTTTGGGAATTTGCTCTATCATGTAGTAGCTTCCTCCTTCGATTGTATAGTTTGTTTATGGCTGAGGTCCACCAGACAGGTCGTCTGCCTTTGGAGAATTGGGTCTTGATTTTATTTGGGATTGCATGATCCATGCATTCCTGAAGGTGTTCATAGAATGCATTTATAAAGGATTCTGTGGTCTGGGCCGTATTTTCCACAGGCCCGGGGGCTTTGAAGGATTCCACCTCGGTTTTGAGGAGTGTGAAATTTGCTTTAGAGAAGTTTTTCACTGTGGTTTTCTGGGCAGGGGGTGGGGTCGGGATGTGAATATCCAGTGAGATCAGTTTATGGTCTGATCTTACCAGTGAGGGATACACTTCTGGTCTGGAGCATAGAGTTCCCATGTTGGTGATGATCAGGTCCAGTACGTTTTCCCCTCTTGTGGGAGTGGTAACAAGTTGTTCCATAACATTTGAGTTTATGAATTCTAGGAACCTTTGGGCAAGGGTGTTGGAGCTACAGTAATGCCCCCAATCTATGTTTGGGTAGTTGAAGTCGCCCAATATAATGGTGTTCGGAGAGACCTTCATATTTTCCAGTGTTCTCAGGAACGCCGAGTGGGGTTCCTGGGTTTGGGAGGGTGGTCTGTAGCAGGCTATAAACTAGAAGGCAGTTTTACCCACTGTTAGTTGCACATGGATAGTCTCTGATGCTTCGTGCTTTGCCACCAACCTGGAGGTGTGGGTATCTTTGATGAATATCGATACTCCCCCTCCTTTTGTGGTTTGGTCCAAGTTTTGGGGTCGAAAAGCATGGTATGAGGTATAACCTGGTAGTGCTGGGGTGCTCTCGGGAGTCCTGAGCCAGGTTTATGTTACTGCACAGATATCGATGTTCTCCATGCTAAGGAGAGTTTCGAGTGCGTGCATCTTGAGGTTTAGACTTCTAGCGTTGAGTAGCATTACTCTTAGTTTCTTATCCCTTGTGATACCTATGGAGGTGGGTTTGTCTTTTGAGCCTTGCCTAAAAAGGCACTATGGGGGTAGCAAGAGCCTTTGCCAATATCCAAAAGCCCAGGGGTGACAGGTGCAAGCCATCCCTAGCAAAGCATAGTGGCTTGTCGTGCATATCATCCCAAGCTGACAGGCATTGGATCCCCTTTGAATGACACCAATACTTAAGCCAATTGTTGAAATTGATCATCTTGTCTTTATATTGCGGCATCATTCTTGGTGAGGGTAAGATGCTACTCAAGGTCAGGGTCCTACCAGCCTGGGCTACATGCTCAGAGAGCTCCTCTAGGTCTCTTTTTATGTAGTCCAGGGAGGTACGTCTCAGGTCATTCACACCAGCATGAACAATGACAGAGTCATATTTGTACTTTCCTTGGAGTGACCTGAGTGCTTGTGTTATGTGGCGGATCCTAGCACCAGACAGGCTGCTCACCGTGACCTTCTTGTTCAGCCTGGTGAGTGGGACGTCAGTGTGCCTGACGATAGAGTCACCTATTACAAAAGTGCATCAGGTGTGTTGTTTAGCCTTAAGGGCTGTGACTGTTCGGCACACTGGCTTGTGAGATATGTGTTGCACGTGTTTTGTTTTGGGGTAGCGGTTGCTTGGGTGTCTGCTTTGGAGGTCTCTGCTGCTTAGGCAGATCTTTATTTAGAGCCTCCGAGTATGTTTTTGTGTGATTATGTGTTTGGTTTGCTGTCATGGTAGGTCTATGTGAGACTGGAATTGTAGTGAGTGTGGTTTCCTTCTCCTCCTGACTGGTTATGCCAGTACTGAGTTGGGAGAGCTTAGCCTCCAGTTTGGCTATATGGTTGCATCTCTCACATGTGTTGGAATTTGTTGGGAGGAGGAGAGGGTTGTCTGTGTACATGAGGCAGTTGTAACATTGCCTCAAGATTCCCATATTCACCAGCTGGACCGGAGAGGAGATTGACAACTGACCTTTGGACATGCTAGAATAATATTGGGAATTCCTTTATAATTGAAAACAAGGGCCAATGGGGAGCGAGGGTGTAGTGCTTTTAATTTTTAGTGCTGACTTATAATTGCTTTAGTGAGCAAGTGCCAGGTAACAAGTGCAATGTGTTACAGGTAACAAATGCAAAAACGACAAACAGTAACTTTCTTTCAAGCGAAGCAAGGAAATAAGTACAGTAAGCAATGCAGATATCACTAGGGATCCACAGAAGTGCTGAGAAGCCGCGTTTTAGGTGGAATTAGCGTTCCAGGAAATAACAAGCATACAAACAAAGCTAGATTCAGCAGGCCTGGATCTAGTCTATGCTACAGCAAACAAGGTGTACCAATTTCAGTAAGATACAGTTCAAATATTCAGGCACTATAAACCTTTAACCAGAAATTCCCAGCTCAGAAGGGCAGAGTCCAGCCTCTCCTCCCACAAGAGTGCAGACCACGAACCTTCTTAATGTAAAATAACTGGCCTGAAGCCCAACTGCTTAAACCAGAGCTAATACACTTTAAGAATAACAGACACTGAGTTCTCAATCAGCAGTTCCCAACTTAGAAGGATGAAAGCTACCTGTCCTGCCACCACAGTGCATGCCACAAACCTTCCTAATGTAGAACAACTGGTCTGAAGCCCAAGTGCTTAATCCAAAAGCCTTAGAATGATAGCTACACTTTAACCAAGTTACTACCAAGCAGTAATAAATACAACTGAATACTTTAAATAAATAATGCCTGGATTAGTGCTCAAGTTATACAAACAAAGCTAGATTCAGCAGGCCTGGATCTAGTCTATGCTACAGCAAACAAGGTGTACCAATTTCAGTAAGAAGAAATTCAGATATGCATGCACTATAAGCCTTCAACCAGAAATTCCCAGCTCAGAAGGGCAGAGTCCAGCCTCTCCTCCCACAAGAGTGCAGACCACGAAACCCTCTTAATGTAAAATAACTGACCTGAAAGCCCAAGTGCTTAAACCAGAATTAATATACTTTTAAAATAACAGACACTGAGCCCTCAATCAGCAGTTCCCAACTTAGAAGGATGTAAGCTACCTGTTCTGCCACTACAGTGCAGACCACAAACCCTCTCAATGTAAAACAACTGGTCTGAAGCCCAAGTGTTTAAACTAAAAGGCTTAGAATGAGTTACACCAAGCAGTAATAAATACAATTGAGAACGTTTAAGATGACGCAAAAGCAAAATAAAGTAGGAAGAAACACAAGTACAGTAAAAGCAGAAGATTTTTTTCTTTAGAAAAGTAGCAAAAGCAGTAGTAAATACAATTCTCATGCAGTGCAAGCTGGCACACTTGAATACGTAGCAATATTAGTCCACACACAGTTTGAAAAAATTTAATTAAATTAAAAAGGACTAAAAGCAAGTGCAGAAAGGGTTTATTAGGTAGAATGCGGTAAAGAGATGTCCTGGGGGAGTGTCTTAGATCAAATCTACAGTGGGGCGAGCACTGCAAAAGCTACCAAATTTAAACTACAACCAAGAGTAGGGAGGGGGTGGGGGAACAGTTTCAACACAGATGCAAGGAATGTGCAAATTATAAAAGAAAATATATACTGTTTTCTATAGATTTGCAGAGCAGTAAGACACAGATATCAAGCGGACAATTTAGCTCTATAATACAGAAAAACACAGAAAATATACTCAGCTCTATAAACTTGAAGATAGTTCTGTAAGGCTGTCTCTCAAACTAAGGTTCCAGTTTGAATACAGTTTGTTAATTAAAAGGAGACACAGCACTAGCTAAATTATATCAGCTGAAAGACAAGGCAGGAAATGAGGGGGGGGGGGTGGGGGAACAGTTTCAACACAGATGTAAGGAATGTGCAAATTATAAAAAAAAAATATATATACTGTTTTCATGGCTTCCCCTAATTAAAAGTAATAAGGTCTTCAGCCATTCTAAGCATTTGTTTCTGTGGCATGGGAGCTTGAGAAATGTGCTTTGGTCGTGAGTTTCCTAGGCGTAGTGTGAACTCTGGGCCTGAGAAATTTGGTAGATTTAGTCATTAATGAAGTAGTCTGTTTAATACGAACATCGGAAGGTCTGAATACACCCTCCAAAGCCAGTGCCTGCACAGCGGCTCCGGACCCATCCAAGGTAGAGACACCCACAGGTTCCATAGTCGAAGAAGCATCTTGCGGCATACCGGACACCAAATGGACTCAGTAGAGGCCTGCAAATCTGTAGAAGTTGGTAACAGGGGCTGCAAAAGCACCTCACTGAGTACCGGCAGACTGGCGACTAGCTTAACAGAAGCATTGTTGGCAGTTTTGGACCTATGTGGTCTGTCTTTATCTTTGCGTTTTTTTGGAAGGCTTACAGACGCCATTTCGGAATACGGAGAATGACAGCGAAAGAATTTAGAGACAAAAATAACTCAACAACAAATAGTTCAGGCATTGAACAAGGCACAAAACTGACAGTGAGGAACGTCGTGGTCTGGGCCTAAACAGGTGACTCGGTAAGAATGAAAATCTCTGAGGTACTTGCTTTCCACAGGCAAGACAATTGTTTTTCTGACATCTGTTAGAGCAAGAAAAAATGGATCCCCAACAGGGTACTTAGCTTTAGAAGACTTCAGGTTTGAAACTCGAAAAATGAAAATTTCAGGTAGCTGCCGACGGCAATTGTGAAGTGCTTCTGCTTTGGGCTCCCGCGAGGCAAGAAAAGCTGATGTAATAGCATCAGCTGCATGTTTTATACCCCACATCATGGATGAGGCGACAGCATCAGACGCAGAAATCCCTAGACTCTGGTATTCGGGCCGACTGAAAGCTACCGGCAGGCAGATAACCCAAATGTAATGACCAACGGTGAAACACGAAGATAATCAGGTGTGCGTCTCAGAGACGCACTTTCTTTAGAACAGACCCCCCATCCGTGTGAAGCAGACCACTTCTCCCAAACCCTATTCAAACAATTTGGACCAGTGGATGGGAAAAAAGAAAGTCATCCCTGGTCTGTCATGGTCTCAGTAATGGATAGAGGCAAACTGTAAAAGTTTGAGAACACATGCCCTAAGCTTATAGCTATCCCTAAAAATAATCTGTAGGGAACCAACCTTTTGGATACATTTGGCATACACAGTGAAACTTAAAAAGGCCCTTAGTCATTAACCTAACATCTCCATCTATGAACTACTGTTAAGCCTTAAGTTCCTCACATTTTCTTCCTGGTACCACCCATCTTGTTTAAAAAGGTACAACATACAGAGTTTGCAGACACTTCTGCACTAGCTAGTTATTTGCTATACCTTTTGCCTTGGTGGGGATGGCTGTCAGCAGAATAGCCAGACTTGTGACTTACAGGAGGTGCTTCACCACCTCCGAGGCAGCCACCTCCCTCCCAAACTCACTGTATTCAAGTACCCACATACCTTTCTTCCAATTTTGCCCTACCTCCCACCCAACACAGCAACAACTCACTCCTTTGGTCTTTTTGAATGGTACATAGTAGTTCTTCAGAATTTCTGCTTTTTCCACACTTCTGAGATCTTCCTCCCATCTTTGCTCAGCCTGGGCAAGTCTTTCATGCCCTTTCTCCTTTCTGTTATGTACCCCAAACTTCATTTTTGCCTTGTTGATGCCTTTTGACCACTTCCTTTTAAGTTTGCCTTTTGTTAGCCTACTTGCATTACCATGGACTCATGAAGGGATCCACAGGGTAGGGATCCACAGTGTAGCAGGTTAATGTAAATGTGGAAGCTACTGTAACATGACTTCCTAATATAGTTCAGCACTCCACACTACTCTCTGGGGTATGAGGGTCCTTTGCAGTACTGCTACAGAGACTAACATCTGGATTTGGAGGTCTCTGCACAGACTGAATGCACCTTGAGAGGCCAGGCTATACTGTTATCACGAAGAGGCAACGGTAACAGTCTTTGTGCAACCACAAAATGCAGCAGCTTGTACAATATCCACAAAATATAGACAACCTAAGTGCTCTGCTCACTAAGTCACAATGCCAAGTCTGTAAGATGTCGTCCATAGTCATCTTGTAGGACCGAGGACTCAAGCTTCAAGTATTCCTAGCATGTGAAATGCACCCTCCACCAAACTGCTAATTCCCACCCCTGACCCAGTGCAGTTTTTCCAATAACTCACCTTCACAACATGCAAGACTTGACTCAAAGAAAGAAAATCTGGTGCACAATAAGAAATCAGAAGCTTCCAAAGCTAGACGTCCATAAAACGTTAACCATGCTGCCGACAAAGCTCGGATGACAATAGCCACTTCTGTAAACAGGTAATACAGCAGCTGCAGTTAGGACAAACTTTTATGAATGTGGAAATAGGTAGCAGCAAAATGCACACAGAAGATGGGCAGTAGGTGCAATGTCCACATAACAGTGTAAAATATGGGGGGGGGGGGATATCGGTGCAAAACCAAGTTCAGAACCAGATAAAAGCAGGTTGTGTGTTCTCAGCTACACTATCTTGACATGCTAAACAACCAGAAATGCCCTGTCCTAGTCATACAAGGGTAGGTGACCAGGCAGATGTAAAACGTACTATTTTGGTCCTGTAATTTTAGTCTTTTCAACAACGTCACAGCAGATTCTATAAATTACAGGACCAAAATGGTACGTTTTACAATGTCACAGCAGATTCTATAAATTACAGGACCAAAATGGTACATTTTACAACGTCACAGCAGATTCTATAAAGTACAGGACCAAAATGGTACGGTTTACAACGTCACAGCAGATTCTATAAAGTACAGGACCAAAATGGTACGGTTTACAACGTCACAGCAGATTCTATAAATTACAGGACCAAAATGGTACGTTTTACAACGTCACAGCAGATTCTATAAATTACAGGACCAAAATGGTACGTTTTACAACGTCACAGCAGATTCTATAAATTACAGGACCAAAATGACACGTTTTACATCACAGCAGATTCTATGCTCATAGAAAGTATTCATCACAGCAGAGAGTCTTACACAGATGTGTCACGTTTGTACACCTACATGCAAGGACACTTTAATCCACATAAAAAAAAATACAAAGGTACAGTGAGACTATCAGATAAAAAGAGAAGCAATTAAAGATAACACCTGGACATGTGCATACAGTTGACAGATTGCAGGTTTGTGCATTGTATTTGCATGTAAATGCAAAACACAAAATGTGCAGGGGTCTAGAGTACTTTACGTGAAATGTCGACATTAAGATTAAAGGAGTTCAGTGTAGCAGCAAAGACACGAGTCACAAAATAGAGTTCCCTATTCTAAGAGTGTCAACATATTCATCTAGTTACACAACTCGGACCAAAAAACGAAGCTCAGTTATGCACCCTTTTCGCTATACCCATTTCCCAAGGATTTCAATGGGCTGTAGTAGCTTTAGTTTGCTAGAGAACAGTGCTGATGTTTGTGTGGCACTGGGTTTTCCACCAAAACTCTAGTAATAGTTTTGCTTTGTCAGTTCACTTTTATTAATGTTAGTATAACGGGGTGGTTATAAAGACATTTATTAAACTTGATACTAAACTAGATAAAAACAAAACAATTAAATTTAGACAGAACCAGATCCATTTTAATATTTCCCCAGCACTGGTATTCCTCCAAGTTTAAGAATTACAAAATTAAGGAATTTAATTTCCAAGGGTTCCTTTAGGTGACCAGTGCTTTATTTTGGGGGTGGCTGCATATATGTGCATATTCTATGCATACTATGTTAATGTATATTCCAAAATAATTTTAGTGGGAGATTTTTTTGTCGTTTTTAGTTTTACTACAGCTTTTTCTTTATACCCAACCCTAGACTTTGGGCGATTGTACAGGAAAATACCCTAGCTAACCTAAAAAAAAAAATAAATAAATACCCTAGCTCACCTAAAAAACAAACAGTCTGTTTTGCATGTGCAACATGTTATCTGTAGCTTAGACTTCAGAGTATGACAAACATGCAAGTTTAGGGTAGTTTTAGTAGGACTGAAAGTGACAAGCAAGTGGATAACCTTTCTGATATGCCAAGATTCTAGATACAACACCTAGTCAAATTTACAAGACTCATTTTTTATTGCATCCTTTATCTGGGTTATACCATTAGAATACTTCCACATAAGTAAATGTGTGCACACCTTTGTACAGTAGGGTTATGTAGAAGTATTCTAATGGTATAAGTAAATGTGTGCACACCTTTGTACAGTAGGGTTATGTAGAAGTATTCTAATGGTATAAGTAAATGTGTGCACACTTTTGTACAGTAGGGGTATGTAGAAGTATTCTAATGGTATAAGTAAATGTGTGCACACCTTTGTACAGTAGGGTTATGTAGAAGTATTCTAATGGTATAAGTAAATGTGTGCACACTTTTGTACAGTAGGGTTATGTAGAAGTATTCTAATGGTATAAGTAAATGTGTGCACACTTTTGTACAGTAGGGGTATGTAGAAGTATTCTAATGGTATAAGTAAATGTGTGCACACTTTTGTACAGTAGGGTTATGTAGAAGTATTCTAATGGTATAAGTAAATGTGTGCACACCTTTGTACAGTAGTACACCTGCAACACAGTAAGCCATAGATGAAGTGAAATGACCCAGAGTTATGCAGTCACATGTCATGCCCAGTGACCAACAGACCCTAAAAAGATGATACAGCAACACTCCATTCCTCAGAACCATTCATCGGCTAGGGAATACTGCTGCTATCGTATGTCAGACATGCTCTGTGACAAGGACCATTGGCCAGTATTAGAAATTTATCCAAAGATCTAGGATTACTCTACCAATGCTGGATATCAGTTTGAATCATGAAATGGGGAAAGAGCGTTCTATTCCCTTTATGCAAGTGTTAACAGGATGCTGCGCAATGGCAGAGCAGGAGGAAACCTGTACCCAAATAACGCAGTGTCACAGTCACTGCCTGCAGCAAAGAAGCCAGCACTGAAGAAGGGATGGGTTAATTACAGACGAACAGCAGATCTACATAAGTGCCCACACTAACTTTCATATGCAAAGGAAGCCAATCTGCCACAGCATGCAAGACATTTCCCTGCTAAACATGGCGGATTACCTCTGCAGTACAAGGCAGCCATCATCCCTGTGGCCTATAAGCTGGTATTACTCTATTTCACTGAAAGACTACAATCCTGTCCTACAGAGATACCTATAGTGAAAATGAATTGTAAAGATAGCTTGATTTAAAATCAAGTCAGAAGACAATACCAGAAAAATGATATACGAGAGTAAGGTGATTTACCTCCAGAAGACAGCTATGCCATTTAAATGTGTAATTATGATGGTTACACAAATTAAAGTGTACACTTTTACTTCACCTTCTGTTCAATAGAAGACTTAATGCAGTGGGGGGCCAAGACTTTGTGCCTTCTACTGGTTATGATGTGCAGACCTGGGAAACTTGTCAGAAGAGAGCAGAAGCACGAGGTAGACTGGAAAGGTAAGGTATATTCAATTACTGGATGTGGTTACATATCAACAAATGTCATGAGGATTAGAGTGCAGCCTCTTGTTAGTTTCACTGTTACACAACACCTGCTGTATACAGCCACAGAAGTGAGTCACTACTCAGCAGCCACGGAAAACTTTAAGTCAAAGGCAAAGTCAACTTTACTGTCATTCAGAAATCACACGTGCAAAAACTGAATGAAATTCAGTCTCTCCAGACAACATGCAGACCATTTTCGTAGACATTTACACATGTAACGCCTCGCTATTACATCATAGACATGCAGGTAGACAGACTAATATTGCGCACAATTAGAACACATTTTAACACTTTTCGAACTTGAACTTACATGCATGAGACTTTAGCATTGTACAGGTACTTGGTAATGCAGAGATATTGGAGTATTACACTGTGAACATTAGAGCATTGCACTATGGTTAATTTATGAATTTGCATGTATTGCACTCAAATAAGATATTTTACTGCATAAAATATGCACAATGTTTTATATTTTTTGTATTTATTTATTTTGTATTTATTTTTTGTATTTAAAACCATACAATTCAAAGGAGTACATTGCTAAACAGTGGAGGAGACTAGAGTGCAGAGTTCAGCATGAGTTGCCATATAGCAACACGCCAGGCGCTGTCGCCCTATGGCTGACAAGGTATAAAAAACAAGCATGCACTAAACATACCATCAAGAATATGTATTGACATTTTTCATGATACTTGAGTTCATGTGGACATGGGAAGGACATTATATCAAAGTCTAATGTGCAGTGTATTCACCAATATGAGCTGTGGAAACAAGATGACAAAACTAGCAGGATTTGTTAAGGCGAAAGCTGGAGATATTTACTCTCTAATGACAAAGAACATACGAAAAGACTAACCGATTGTAGAGGGAATGCACTCCACTCATCCCAAAGCTCATGCATAAATCCAGACTCAAAGAAGAGTAACCATTGAATGGGGTTACAGCTCCATAAGTGATAACATATGGTATACAAATGTTACATTAGTGGAAGGGCCAAAAAAACAATAACCACACAAATATGGCACTACACTACATCCATGCTAGTTACTGTACTACAATCAGGTTTAAAGGTTAAAGCTGGAAATAACTGCATCCAGTTTAACTAAACAGGATAGGTTACCTATCCTGTGGTTGATAAATTATATATTACCCTTAATGAGTATAACTGAGATCACACCATACATTTGAGGGGACACCTGCATGGGATAAAGCATTTAGGAGCAGCCAGTGTCCATTACTAGCACAGGGGGCAGTCCTACGGTAAATTTTCCGTTTCCCATACATACATGGGAGTTGTGCTTGAATATGGACAGGGATGAACTTTGTTTTATGTGGATGGGCAGTCTGCTCCGCAAAAGTATCCTCTGCGAGATATACCTGTCCCTCCAAACCATTCTGCTGATGTTGGAGAAGAGCTTTAAATCCGTAGACAGAGTATTTCTAACTGCATTTAACTTGCTGATGTGCAGTAGGTCAGTCAGTACTGGGTTGAAAGATGCCTTGTATGAAAGATGCCTTGTATGAAAGACACAGGTCACCTCTTAGCAGCCCGTAGGACACAGGGTATAGGTGAGAAACTGGGAATACGTCCATGTAGGACTTGTATCCTTTTAGTAAGGAATCTCTGTGTATGTTCTAGTTGTTGTAGGTATCTAGAGATATACACCCAAAGAAGGCATTTACTCAGCCCTCATTAGGCTCATGGAGTTCAGAAGGGGAATGTCATCCCTAAAGCTAGACATAATCTCTCTGTTTATAAGATTCACAACATAGGGTGACTAAGACAGTGGACACATGTTGGTTGAAAGTTAGGTTACTGTCCATAAAAGTTCCCAAATTCTATATAACTGAGTGAATTCTTAGGGGCATATTACCAATGTGGTAGTTCACAAAGATAGCATTTAGTTTCAGTCTATGACTTTACAGACAAACATCCCATACTGCAAACAAGATATAAAACAAATCTGGATGACAAGAATGAATTATAATGTAATATTTTAATGCAAAAAACAGACTAGAGTGCTTTCATTTTGTAAAATTTATAAGGGACATCATCAATTTGGCTCAGTTTTTGCATTAAAATGTTATTTTAGTTTTCCAGTGGTCTGGATTTATTTTATATCTTATTTGGAACAAGTCTTCCTGCACAATGGCCAAATCATTTGGGGATTCAGGGAATGCTCCAAGCTTGCAGTCATCTATAAACCTAAATCAGCAAAAGCCATTTGGTACTGGTTTATAAATATCAACCAATCACCACAGCAAGAATATATACTTAGTAAGAAACTCCAGTGGCAATGCACTCCAACTGGTTGTAATTTCTTACAACAGAAAGTTTGCTTTACAATGGGAATAGTAAACAAAGGACTTGCTAACGGATTGTTCATGGTACACACTAATACCAGTGCAACTGAAACATTTAGGAATTGTCCAATACGTACAGATATCACATTTTAAACTAAACATGACAAACTTGTGCCATTTACGAGAGCACAAATTCATACATTCAAAGACGTCTGGAAAACGCAGGCTTCCATCTCCCTTACCAGCACTAGTAACAGTTAGAGCTGCATTTCAGATAGCATGTGTTCAGATATCAAAAACAGTCTTCTCAGGACATTTTTAACATCACTCCCCCCAATCAATATGTTCAGGTTAGTTAAATATGCAATCCTACTGGTCAGTTCTAAGGTCATGTCCCTTGAAACAGAAGGGTCAGCATTAATCCACAATATTACAGGGCTTCCCTGGCTGATTTGGTATTAGCCAAGCTTTGTCACCACAATCAGTGTCCAAGAAATATAGACAAAAGATCATCCGTAATTGCAAATTCCCTATAAAATCAAAAACTTGGGGTAAATAATTAGAACACAGTACAAGCCATTTCTGTCCAAACTCACTACAATACACCTTGACCACAATCTTACATAACAGAAAAACTAAAGATGCAGGCCTCAAATATGCATTCATTCACTCTGGAACCAGAGATTGCTGGGACATGTCAGGGCCTGAATGGCTTATGGCATTAATAGCCCACAAAACAGTCCCTCCTCCAACCAAGCATTTCCAGTTTATGAGGGTCTATAGAAATCGGAAGCTGTTCTCCTTGGAACGGCACCTCATCTGCATCTTCTAGGAAGACAGCAGGCCACTTTAATTTTACAGTAGTTATTCCACTAATATATATATATATATATATATATATATATATATATATATATATATATATATAAAAATTTACTTTAAATTATATATACCATTTAAAATATATAGCACAAAAACTGCATTACTAACTTAAAAAGCTTTAAAACTATACCTGAATAGCTTGGCCCACTTTGAGATCTTCCAGGGATGGATAGAGAGACATTTTTTATACTTGGTTCTCACAAAGCCTGCAAGAAAAAAAAATTCCTTTAGAAATTATGGAAAAGCAAATTTAAGTACAGATTACAAAAATCAGCTACAGGACATTTAGTTAGTGTGAGACCTCATAAGCAGTAATACCAGCTTTCCACTTTTACTTGCATCAGCAGCCTTCAGGTTATAAATTTGAATTAAAGTACATCATCAACATGGTTGTCTGGAAACATAGAGGCGGCATAAACACAAGCCATTTTTAGTACAGTTAAAGAATTTTAACAAATCATTTTACACATTTCATAAGCAAATAGGGAAATATTTCGTTAGAGGTTAAGCAACATACCAAACAAGTTAATCCTGTGCACACATCTGACTTTACACATTTGAAAAGAAATTGCAACATCATTCTATTTCACCTATGAGAATCCGCACTAAAATTAATTCTTACAAATTCAGTCCATTTTTTGGGGGGGGGGGGGGGTGTCTCTGTCTCCATCACAAGCCACTCTTTACAGGATACTATGTCACCTGTAGGTAGTCACAAGAGAGTTGATTGCTACTTATAGTTTATACTCCATCTGCTGGTTTAACCCAGGTCAAACATTCTGAAACTGAACACACTTCTAGTGAGGTACACAACTGCCCATAGGCTTTTCGTTTATAAGGGCAGTATAGTGATCCACCAGGATAAAACTTTAAAATCATAACATGGGAACACAGAGTAGCTTTACAGTAACACAGCAGGCAAGTGGGAAATGATGGAACCAGATCTCTCAACTTCTTAGCGCAAAAAATCTGGACAAAGCCACAAAGGACCAAAAATAGGGGCAGATTTTAAATATTGCTCTCGAACTTAGAAAGTTGATAGCATACATTTTCTGAAGGATATGAAGTCTGAAACACAAATGTAGATTTAGTAACTTCAATCCTCATTTTATCCCAGTGATTTGCCAGGGGGAAAAAAAAAATCTGGACAATTGAGAGGTATGGAAGGAATTAAACTCTGAAGTACAGGATGAAGCTCATTAAAAACTCATACATAATACAGTTAATATAGAACAGTTCCCCTCTCCTTTATCAAAGGCAGACATTTACATAAAGGCAACAACTGCATGTTGAATTTCTGAGTGCCAAGCCACAATTCACCATAAAGGTTTCCTTTTTACAAAAGGCCATAAAACTTCACTTTCGGGAACAAACAGTGGTTTTCAGTTAAAAAAGCAAACTAAAATGTACAACTTTATATACAGGTTACTCACCTGCAAGAAAGTGTGAATATTTGTTGTGAACTTTAGTCTAAAGAGGTCTACATTACAGAGGCGGTGAAATTAACCAAATACAAATATTTTGGCTGTGTCTTCAGTTTATAAAAGATAAAAACATTAGCTTCAGCTCTTTTGCACATGTGCATTCCCCAGTGGAAATGTGTCCCTTGTAAGAGGGAACACCGTATCCAGGGGCGGCTCGTGGTATCGGACTGCAGCCCTCCCACCTAGAAAAGAAAGAAAAAAATCTGTTAAACTAAACAGTCCAGATAAAGAAACACAGGTACCCAGCAATCTTTGCTGCAAATGCACCCAGGAATCATTGCGGGAACGACTGCACAGAAGAGGAGGTCCGGACTGCATCGGCTGCAGGCAAATCCAATCAGGACTAAGAGGTGAGCTGCTCACGTGGGATTTTCATTGCGCGGGCTCATTCAGGAGGTAGGTGTAGCGGGGTTTGGTCACTGGCTGGATTGCTCAATGTTGCGGGTGGATTTTGGTGCTTGGTCAGACATGATACATCATCAGGTAAGTGAGTATTGCTGGAGGGATTTGCCGTTTATGGTCGCTGGAGGGATTTGCTGTGTGTGTGTGTACGTGTGCCCCAGTTGCAATATACTGGTGGTTAGACTCATGGTGGTGTGGTAGGGAATACCTCAGGCTTGAACCCTGTACCTTGTATGCAGGTGTTAAAGACCTGAATTCCCTACCCACCACCATTTGTAAAAAAATTGCAGATTTTTGCCTCATATTTGATCTGATCTATTCCTCATAATATCTGGTTTTTAAATATTGCAATGCTTGAAATTTGATGGTGCAGTGGTAGCATTGTTGCCTCACAGTTGCAGGTTCTTGGGTTTGATTCTTGGCTGGGGTGACTTCTTTGTGGTGGGGGTCTGTATCTTCTCCCTGTGTTTGTGTGGGTTTGCTTTTGTGTCCTCCCATGTTACAAAGACATGTCTGCATTATTTCTTCCTGGGCCTTTGCTGAGAATTGTTTTTTTTTGTTCTAAGTCAGACTGTCCTGATTAACAAATTGACAGGCATTTGAATTTCAGACTTCAAGTTTCTGAATGTTTACTTCCTTACATATTTGATAGTGTAGTAGCAGTATTGTTGCCTCACAGCTATAGGTTGTTCTGGTTTGATTCTTGGCTGGGGTGCCTTCTGTGTGGAGTCTGCATCATATCCCTGTGTTTGTGTGGATTTGCTCTGGTGTCCTGCCATTTTACAAAGACATGTGTCTACAGTATTTCTCCCTGGGCCTCTGCTGAAAATTGGAAACTTGTAACCAAAAGGAATATGTCACCAAACACCAATTACGTCCCGGCACTATTAAGGCTGTCCTTTATCTCTCCCTTTTTCTGCTGAACCTCCGTAATGCTTGAACAGCATAAACCACGAATGACGAATAGTTTAAAAACTAATTTCTTTATTGTGAACAACCAAAACAAGTATAAAAACACCTCGGATTTAGCGCTTTCATCTCCCACAACGGAGACTTCTTCAGAATCCAATTTTGAACTAATCCCAACAGTCTTTATATATTGTTCATTAATTCTCAATAGTAGTTAATTGATTAATTACTTTGCAGTTTAGATTTGAATTTAAAAGGGCATTACATCTTCATATTGAGCCATATAAAGTTACAATTGATAATAAAATATTCAAAATATTGCATTCTTTAAAAGTACTGAATGAATAATAAAGTACGTAAATAGTAAGATCATTCCATAAATAATAAAATAAATTAATTAATTAAATATCTTGATGCTGATGAAAAAACATACATTGCACAATACCTAATAAAAATAATACAGTATGAATATGTATAAATATATAAATAAATAAATAATTCTATATAAATATACCCATATATATATCTTAAATATGAAT
This sequence comes from Protopterus annectens, assembly GCF_019279795.1. Taxonomy (NCBI): domain Eukaryota; kingdom Metazoa; phylum Chordata; order Ceratodontiformes; family Protopteridae; genus Protopterus; species Protopterus annectens. Next base: position 1,375,730,287 of record NC_056746.1, read on the forward strand.
AAATATGGATAATACAATATTAATTTAATACTTATGTAGATAATAAAATTATAAAATTAATTCTGTGCAAAAAATTCCATAGCAGCAGATAATACTGTCTTGAATTGTTTAAAAACTTCTGATGTACAAACTACCAACAAGACATTCGAGGCAACATATTCAAAGAACATTTCAAAAAACATTTCAAAAACATCTCATGATCCATTTCTCAAAAATCATTTAAATATTTATACATATTCATACTGTATTATTTTTATTAGGTACTGTGCAATACATGTTTTTTCATCAGCATCAAGATATTTAATTAATTTATTTATTTTATTATTTATGGAATGATCTTACTATTTACATACTTTATTATTCATTCAGTACTTTTAAAGAATGCAATATTTTGAATATTTTATTTTATTATCAATTGTAACTTTATATGGCTCAACATGAAGATGTAATGCCCTTTTAAATTCAAATCTAAACTGCAAAGTAATTAATCAATTAACTACTATTGGGAATTAATGAACAATATATAAAGACTGTTGGGATTAGTTCAAAATTGGATTCTGAAGAAGTCTCCGTTGTGGGAGATGAAAGCGCTAAATCCGAGGTGTTTTTATACTTGTTTTGGTTGTTCACAATAAAGAAATTAGTTTTTAAACTATTCGTCATTCGTGGTTTATGCTGTTCAAGCATTACGGAGGTTCAGCAGAAAAAGGGAGAGATAAAGGACAGCCTTAATAGTGCCGGGACATAATTGGTCTCTGCTGAAAATTGTTTTGTTCCGTCAGAAGTAAAATTGACAGGCATTTGAATTTCAGACTTCATATTCTTCAGAAAATACATAGTAAAACAACTTTATTCTAGCAATAAATATATAGTAACAACCTTTTATTAAGCAATTTTTTAAGTTTATAAGATGACTATTTGAAATTTGTCCTTATTTTTGGGACTGTAATACCCTGTTATTGGCTTTGTCCAGGTTTTTCGTGCCAAGGTTGACAGCTATGGCAAGAACTGAATTCAGTGAATATGTTTGAGGGCTGTATTCCCTCATTACTGGGTTTGTCCAGGTGTTTTGTGCTAAGAGGTTGACAGCTATGGTGAGAACTGAATTCATTAAATGATAGCCATTTAAGTTTCAGTCTTCCTCTCTTTCACAAAGCAACTGATTTGGCATACTGGTATGCTGCTCTTGACTGTTTTGCACAGGGACCTTGGCAGTAAAACATATGGTGGCAATACAGCATTTTATTCTAGCAGCTTTACAAGATTATACAAGCAATGTTTAATGTGTCCCTGGTTTTTGCCCTTTTGACCCACCCAAATAAATTTGGCTTTTTCCAGACTTCTTGTGCTGGCAAGATGAGATGCAGTTGAGTATTGCATAGATTTTACAAGGAGCTGAGAGCTGCAGGGGAAGAGAAGTTTAGTGCTGATTATGGTAAGTTGGCTCACATTGCTAATAGCACAACAGGTTGTGTACTTGCTTTTGATGCAGAAGGTTGCTGGTACTACTCCCATAAGGGGTGAATGCTGCTGTACTGAAAGTTAAGATACTAACTATGAGCCTGTTATCAGTTTGCCATCCATTTCCTATTGCAATATTACTAGCTTATTTTTAATGCAATTTAGGCAATTTATTCCTCAGGGGCATCAGACACTTTTTCGATGAAGCCATAGCAACCTCTTCATTACAGATTTATTTAACGTGGAATTATTTAGATGACTGTACTACTTCAGAGATTGTGCATATTATTTACCGATAATGGTGGACTGTAGAAGTGTGCATATTTACTGATATAATAGTGTTCTGTAGAAGTCTGAGTAGACTTTTATGATGGAAATGTTCTGGATTGGGCAGTTTTGTTTCATTGTTTACTGGAAAAATGTTCAAAGCAATAGGAAGGTGTATCAAAGAGCACATGTATGTTTCATATGCAAGGGGCCTATGATTTGAAAACAGCCCAGAATTAATTTTTATCCGCCACGGGTAAAATGCATTTTCTTTAAATGTGGGTTTTAATGTTGTTTTAAGGGCATATAAGTTTTAATGTCAAGTTTGTTTAGCAGATGTCTTAGTGTTTGTGCTGTAAAATACAAAATAAAACTTTCAAATGAAGTCCAACTCATCATAGAAGTAAAGCAGTATGCACATTAGTGTTTATGGTAAATGGACTGAAATAGCCAAGTAATGGTTCATTGGAATGGCTGCAGAGGCTCCATTCAACCATGATTTTGTCAGGGGGGAAGGGCAGCAAACTCAGACAGGCCCAGCTGAACTATACCTCCCAACTATCCAGATTTTCAAAGAACGAATAGATTCTTGCTTCTTATTTTTGGTTTGCTCTTCATAAAATTTGTAGTTTTCTAGCAAATCATTTAGGAATTAAGTCACTGAATAATAATATACAGTTTCAGACTTCATAACCTTCAGAAAAATGCATGTTAAAGTAAGAGCTGTTCTATCAATTGTCTCAATTTATACAAGAGCAATTTTTAGTACTGTTTATATGTTCCCCCAATATATTTGGCCTTGTTCAGATTTACTGCATTAACAGGTTGAGAGGTACATGCAAATAAATTGCTTTACAGAATTAGGCATAGCCAACCTCTCAACTGTCCCCGATTTTGGCTCAAAATGTTGCTCTTCCCCCTAATAATCCCCCCGCAAAATAGCAATTTTGGAAGAAAACACGGAGGGTTTACAATTAAGAAATAACTGTAATAATCAAAGTTATAGATTACTTGAAATGCATGCAGATTCTTTTATTTTGTCAGCTCATGTAGATTCTTTTATTTTGTCAGCTGCTCAAGCTAGCAGTACTAAATATTAAAGTGTCCCTACTTTGACAGGTTCCCACCTGTATTGTGTGGCTATTTTATATTTTTCCACCACATTTTTGGCCCATTTTTCATAAAATTGTAATTGTTTTTTTGGCAAATTAGTGACAAATCACTAAAAACTGAAGTTAGAAAATGGCAGACATTTGAGTTTCCGATTTTATACCCTTCAGAAAATACATACTAATGCAAGACCTATTCTATTATCTTTCTAAGTTTATTAGAGCAATATTTAAAAATTGTCCTTATTTTTGGGCCTTTGTCCCACTTCTGTGTATGGCTTTGCCCAGATTTTGACATACTTGTTGCACCCCACTCCCCCATGTAGTGACTCTGGATGTGTCCAAGCAAGGCAAGGAGTAGTTATGCAGTGTGTCCCCCCCATCCAAGGTAGACACAAGTACTACAGTGGCTTTTCATCTATCCTTGATTTTGCAGAACGGTCTGGTTTCTGTCATATTTTTGTACTGTTGATTTATGCTTATTACTCAAAGTGCCTGTTGCTCTGTGTTTAAGTAGCAATGCTTTAATGACCATAAGGTAAGCTTGTCTGAGACTGTAAGATGCAAGTAAGCTTTAATAAGCATACTGTTAAAGAACTGCCAACATTGAAAGCCTTTCTGTTGTTGCCATGCAGATAATACTTGACTAGATAAATGTATAAGCCTTTGGTATTAAAGGACAGGATTCCATTATTTTAAAAAGCTCATTACACTTGTTGGAGACTTCCAGTCATCTCTACAGACTTTACTCGTAAACTAAACAGAATGCCAATCATGTGTGGTCCATAACCTGTACAGTAATCCTTTAAGCAATGTATCTTGAGCTTGTTTCTTGTTTGCTTTTCATTTTTTACTTTGATCATGTTTTCCCCATGAAACAAGTAGATAGTAGTCAGGCAGCAGGTCTTTTTTGGATAAGAAACATTTTTACAAGTGGGGGCATCACAGAGATTTCTACTTTCAGCATGTTACTTGGTACTTTAATAAAGCTGAATATAAATTATAATTAGAACTGCATTGCAAGGAGAAGTGGTTTGAGTTGAGTGCTTCTGGTTTTTCTTATACTTGATTTTGACTGGCATTCCAGTAATGTATTTAAAAAGTAATTTATTTTTTCATGCCTCACAACCTTTTGTTTCCATCTAGATAATAAGTAAGCTGTCATGCAGCCAATGCATTGAATTTTTTTTTTCTTCTACACTTATTTTTCTCGATTGGACTCTCATAATGATGGTTTGCCACCCAGGGCAGCATATTTAATTAAAGTTAGTTTTTGTGGTTTTGAGCATAGGTTCATACTAGGCTCTCTGCCCTAGGGCATTTATAAGCCTAGCCAGAGTGTGTGTGGCTTTCGCCACCCCTTGGGATGAGAATACTATGCCCATTTAGGGTTTAGTTTACTGTGCCTCTGTCTAGTAGTGACACAGAGATGACCCCCCGGGGTAAACCTACGATCTCCCATCCATTCGTCAAGCTTTCTCTTGAAGAGAGTTAGTGAGGGGCTCTGCCTAACATGGACTGGGATTCTGTTCCAGAGTGTAGGGAGCCTCTGGGTTATGAATCTGTCCCTCCAGCACGTCCTATTTATTTCTGTGTTGAGGTTCAAATCTCTTGCTCTCGTGGCTCTGATGGATTTGGATTTTCTGAGGTGGAGCATGTCCATTAATTCTGGATGGCTCCTCCCCTTTCTAGTTGGCCACACCCCTCCCATTGACCCCACCCATTCAGCTGTCTCCTGCAGCCCCCCTTTGATTTGAAGAAGTCACCAGCCGCCACTGACCATATCTGACAGAGCCATGCTACTCAGAGACGTGCACTATTCTTCCTAACAACCTACACTGACAGTGATCCTGTACCTGCCTTTTGCTTTCCAACAAAGCTGTCTATTCTACACTTCTCAAAATGGCCACATAAAAAAAGAACATCTCAACTCGCTGCTGACAGATATACACCAAACCCCCACCCCCAACAATATAATTATTTGGCATGTAAATTACCCTGTGCTCTCCCATACAGCATGCCTCCTCATCCACACTACAAAAAGGCAGGCACCTTCAGCTTACTGCTGATATTTTACTTAGAAAAATGAAACAAAAACCTTAAAGTATTTGAACCTTTGACACACAGCACCCGTGTGCAAATTACATGAAACCACCATTAAATGCAACTGCCCTCTGCTTTCACACACAGCTCTCTCAAAGGCAAACTGTGCATGTTAGAGGTGTGATGCAGAAAATGGAAAGCTTAATGCTTAATAATGCATCTTTTTTATAGACTACCCCTAGACAAAGCATATCATGCAAATACCCTCCAGCAAAAAAAAAAAAAAATATATATATATAACCATCTTGTACACCCTTCTGATACTGGTTTGCAGTGAATGCAAAACAAAACATTCAGTGATATAATTTTCAACTACCAATACCACACCATCCCCTCATACAAGTCATAACTTGTACTTTATCCACAGACACCCCCCAGAAGGCAAGCTTCTATGCAAGCACACCAGAAAAGAATGAAAATTACCACATTAAATGAAAACCTTACAGTACTGCTTCCCCCACCCTCAGCTATACACACACACAAATAATTTCAGTATTAAGAAACTATGCTGTGGGCAGTTTATACCGTTACCCCTGCCCACAGACATAAAAATTACATAATAAACCTATACCATTGAGGAAAGTATCAGCTACCCACAGAGTCTGTCAACTCAGCATCTGAAACTTACTCCAGATGTCACCTCCTCCCACTTAGTTACAATCCCTTCCACAGCACGATCCCCACTGTGATCTCTACAAAAACGCATGCCAAGGCACAAGCTAGAAGCCCAGGAAGACAACAGCTTCAAAATCAAGCCAAGAGATCTAGTGAAGGAGGGTGGGCAGTAACAGAAAATGAACTTGGTCCTACAATTTATGTATTTGCCATAATTTATATATATATATATATATATATATATATATATATATATATATATATATATTATAAATAAATCACCGGGCTTTTGAAATCTCTTGCAGAAGCACCGATACACATATATGCCGTCCCCCAATAATTAGAGCTGTGCCCAGAGGAAGGTTGGCTATGAATGATGCCTCTGCTCACTGCTAATCTGAAGACATTTTAGTCAGACATCAAATCAACAATTCACAAATAGCACAACTATGGGAGTTGGGAACCACTGGGAAATAGGAGGAGTGAATACACTACTACATATATACTAAAGTGTAGAGTCTCTAAATACATACACTGGAGCCTAAAAGGTACCATGAGGGATGCAGTACAACCAAGACAGATGCACCTCAACAGTTCCAACATCCCTTAAGCTATAGCGATTAAGGCCAAGTAGATTTCAGGCAGTCTTGAAATTCAGATTTAGTCTAGAAGTTAACAGGTTAAGTGAGGGGAAGAAAAAAAAAAAAAAAAAAAAAAAAAAAAAAAAAAAAAAGCGCTCAAAATGGGCAACATTTTATTCTGGATTGGCAGTAAGAAACACATAAGCAGCAAGTTTAGGAGGTCAAATCAAGTCAGGAAAAGGGAAAGATGAAAATCTCTTCAGATGATAATCAGTCTATACTTTAAACTGCCATGCAAGAACTGCATAGTGCACTTGAAACTTCATAAACTTGAGCTAAATGGGAAAAGAATTATGTAAAACATAGAAATCCAAGTGGGCGCTACTAGACAGATTGAGTACAGAGCAGAATTTGAACACGTTTTATTACACATTCTGTTTTGCCACTGCACTAGTGCCAAAGTCAGAATGGCTTATGTCACATGGCAGCCATATCAGAAGTCTAGAGGTGTACACCCACCTGCACCCCCCTCACATATCGACATCAGAGCTGAACTACTGAGAGGCCTCCAAAAGAACCCAACGATAATGTGCCATGTCAAAACAAATACAATGCACTATCACTTCTAAGATTAAAGGGAATGCTGGAGAGGAATTAACCCCCAAAACTGGTAAAGGGGAAGTAAAGGCCACGGTTTGACGGCAGGGATGAAAAAGCAGTAAGACTTATCCTGGAAAGATGACTAACACGAACACAAATTTCAAAGTGTAAATTTTTCTTCCCCTTTGACAAAGGCTAAAGCTTGGAAGAGAATTATTCTTGTCAGACGGAGTCTGTGCAGGAACTGGCCTATATGCAAAGGACGAGGGAAGAGAGCCTAGGAACCTACAGGAGGAGAACTACAGGTCTATTACAGTGCTGATTAGCTGTGCGACGACAAAGGTATGCACATGCTTTAGAAGCCATGAGAATGCAATGTCCACTTGGTTCTGCAAGAATCTCTGACTATTCAACATAAAGGGGTAAAGGAAATGAAAACATTATGTAAGTGAAGAATTCAGTCACACATCTGTTAGACACTGGTAAGGTTAAGCAGAATACACTGTAGCAAACTCAGAACAACTCGTACCTAGGGTAAGGTCCAGACAGTCTGCCTACCTAGGGGCATTAGGGTGAGGGTTATTTTATCAACAAGTCAACAAATATAATATGTGCTTGAACTGGTTGACAGTGGAACTGAAGCAAGAAACATCCTGACTGAAGTTTCATTTGATGAGTTCTCCACAATCTGAACATTAACATACTGGAAAATGCCCCATTCTTGTGAGATCACAACCAGAATATAAAAGTAATGTTTTCAGGAGGTGCCAACTGCTGGCACCTGTATAAAGAGTAGGTATTATAAGGGTTCCAGAAATGTCAACAGACAGCCATTTAAGCTCACACAGCAAGTCAGGTTCCAAACTGACTACCACAAGAGAATTGGAGTGATAATACACAAGAAGGTGGAAATAATTTCATGGACTGTATTATTACTAACCTACAATCAAACTAAGTACTGAATCATACAGCAGATGCCAGAATATCCATGGGCCTGCCAGCATGAGACTTGCACCTACAGGAAAGATTCTGATGAAGGTGGCCAGTGGTACTTAAGTGGGTGTGCTGAGCAGACCTCAGAAAACAACTTCTCAGAGCTTAGCTTATGCTGAAATGCAGGTCATAGCAATGAAAGTGACCCACCCCCTCAAGTCATTATTACAAAAAAACAAATGTTCAACTTTGCACCCATCTGTGGATACAAAAATGCAGGAAAAAAATAGGGACTGTTAAAATTTGAATTGGAGGTACTGATTATTACATCTTTGAAACTCTTAAGGTTTCCACAGCTTTAATGGTTAAATGAAAGTTATAACATTTAATGTTCACTGCCCAATAACCTCCTCAATGCACTGAAAAGCAAAGGGTAAATATTAGGGAAAAGAGTTACATTTGAAAACCACCCCACTACCATTTGTAGCAGGAATGAAGGCAGAAGTTGCTGGAAAGACTGATAAATACCCAGAGATGGGTAAATATATATTTAGTTGGGGGAATGAGAAGGTAGAACAGTCATGAGTTTGACCACCACTACTTCAGATTAACAGAAGTGATGCAGACCAGCTCCTCTGCTTTGTGTTACTGAATAACATGGCACAAGATGCAAATATCTAGTGAACATTCACTAAATATCTTATTAATATTAGAAAAGAGGGACTCTGAAAACAAATAGTCAGAGATTGACAACTTAATCATGTCCAGTCTCCAGTGAGGAGAGAAATAAGGGAGAAAGTTCTGTAGACAAAATAATTGTCAGAGATGGGACTCAAAGTGTATATAAACTGGCCATTAGTCCCTCTGCAGTAGGATTAGAAGGTGGTGACCAGTCAATATAACTGATACAACATAGTGATATTTCTATAGAATTTTGTAAACTCATAAAAAATGGAGCAGAATCAGGGCAAACTATTTAGCTTACAGAGTAATCTAAATGTTTTAATTCCAGCTACTGACAGAGCTAACACACAAGTCTGCACCATGCCAATGCATTTATGTACAAAAGCCCAAATTCCAGATGAGTTTCAGTCCTGATGGACAGGAGTTTAAGAACAAGTTCCTAACTCTGAAGGATGACTAAAAATTTGCACCATCTGACACCCCTTCACATTCTCATTAAAAAAGTACTAAGGGGGTATGCAAACTGGTGAAAAACTAAAGCAAAATCCACCAATCAGGACAGCCTAGGAGGAAGGTCTGATACAAATAATACTACTAAACGACACCACCACCACCACCCAGGGTACTAAGATGGAATTGGAAGAACCTTAACATCTTACCTAGGTTGACTGCCAGCATTGTAGAATGCTTATGTGGACTGATTCTCACCGACCAGTTCATAAGTCAGGGAGACAGAAGATGGAAGTGCATACCTGCATTGGAGGTCCACAGATTGAAGGAGACCAGAAATATGTGGGGACAGAAAGGCTGCCCAAGTTCTACATCAAAACTAGTGACATCACACCTGTCTGATCAGTCTACTCCTAGATGATGCCTAAATATTATGTTTGAAATTAGACATCTCTCAACTTCTTGGTTTAAAAGCCTGCGTTTGCACTTGTTTCCCACCTTTCCTATCACTAGTCTAGTGCAGATACAGATTTGCTGTATCCAGGACTGTTTGTAAGCTTCTGAGCCCCCAAGCCTTTCTGTGTTGGAGGAAAGCATTCTAGCTCATCAATGGGAGTGGTAAGCACTAGGTAGCCTATCACAAGCTCCAGGTGCAGATTCTTAGTTTTAGCACTTGGATTTCCTTATTCAAGCTCCGCACTTGTTCAGAGCTTGTTGGTAACACTAAATAAGCTGCAAATTACTACAGCACTCAACCTTCCTTTTTACCTAGAGGAAGAGAGTTTTGTACTTAACTTTCCTCATTTGTTCAGAGAAAAACAGCTCTTGTACTAACTTTCCACACTTCTATAGAGGAATGTAGTTTTGTATTCAGGCATGTCCAAGGGTCAGCTACCAGTGTTCTCTCTCCTGTGTCTATCGGATGAATCTGGGCATCTTGAGGCAATGTAGCAATTGGCTCATGTACACAGACAACCCTCTCCTACCACCCAACAGGACAACCTGTGAGAGATGCACTTATCTAGCCCAAATGGAGGTAAAGCTCTCTCCAACCAAAACGGAACTTGACAGTCAAGAGGAGAAGGTAAACAGTTGCACCACACCACACATCACATAGTCCCACTAAACCTACACCACCAAAATCCACACACAGAAACACAAAAACATTTGCAGAGGCTCTCAATAATAATCTGCTCAAGCAAGAGTCCTCCAAAGCAAAAAATGCAAGCAACCTTCACCCCCCCCCCAACACAACCTAAATGACACAGCCCATAAACTCAGTGTGCCAATAAACCACAGCCCATAAGGCAAACCAACGTACCCAAGACACTAGTCATAAGTGACCCTATAGTCAGGCACATTGATGCTTCACACTCACCAGGCTAAACAAGAAGGTTACTGTCAGCTGCCTTTTGGGTGCCAGGATCCACCACATAACCCACACACTCAGGTCACTCCACAACAAGTACAAATATGACTGTCATTGTCCATGTTGGTGTGAACGACCTGAGACATACCTCCCTGGACTACATGAAGAGAGACAGGAAGCGCTCTCTGATCTTGTAGCCCAGGCAGGTATGACCCTAACCCTGAGTAGCATCCTGCCATCACCCAGAATGATACCGCAGTACAAGGACAAAATGATTACAATTGGCTAAGCTTCTGGTGTCACTAAGGGGATCCAGAATCTGTCTGCCTGGGACGACATGGCTGACGGACCACAATGCTTTGCCAGAGATGGCCTGAACCCGTCGCCCCTGGGATTCAGGATAGTGGCTAAGGCTCTTGCTGCCCCTATAGTGCCTTTTTTAGGCAAGGTTCAAATGACAAATTCACCACCATAACAGGCAAGCAAAAACTGAGGGTAATGCTACTCAACGCTAGAAGTCTAAATCTCAAAATGCACTCACTTGAGGCACTTCTTAAAAATGGAGAATGTTGATATCTGTGCAGTGACTGAGACCTGGTTCAAGGCTCTAGAGAGCACCCCTGCATTACCAAGCTATAACTCATACTACACTTTTCGGCCATCTAACCTGGACCAGAACACCAAAGGCAGAGGTGTGTCCATATTCATTAAGGATAGCCACATCTCCAGGCTAGTTGCACAGCATAATGCATCTGAGGTTATCCAAGTGCAGCTAACTCTGGGCAAAACTGCAATTCAAATTGCAACTTGCTACAGATCCCCCACCATGCCCCAGGATTCCCACTCCTTTTCTTGATGTACTGGAAAATATTAGGATTCAACCAAACACTTTAATAATGGGCGACTTCAACTACCCCACCATTAACTGGGAAAGCTACTCATGTACCAACTCCTTAGCTCAACGCTTTCTGGAATTCATAAATTCCAATGCCCTGGATTAACTTATCCACACCCCCACCAGGGGCAACAATATCCTAGACCTAGTCATTACCAACATGAGTGACTGGTGTTCCACACCTGAAATCAACTCCTCGTTGGTCAGATCAGAGCATAAGCTAGTCACCCTAGATATCCGCATCCCTCCCCCACCCACCATTAAGGAAACCATGGTAAAAAAAATTCTCCAAAGCCAACTTCATGCTTCTTAAGACAGAAGCATGAAACTTCATGACACCCATGCAGATGGACAATACAGTTATGACTGTTAAATCCTACACAACTGCACTCTATTAAGCACTTACATGAGTGCATGGATCATGCTATCCCACACAGAACCAAGATGCTATCTTCCAAAAAAAGGAAGATAATCTGGTGGTCCCCTGCCATAAACAAACTCTACAACAGAAAGAAGAAACTGTTGCAAAAGAAAGCAAAATCCCATGAGAGGAGGAGCTCCCTGGTCAGCCTCAGTAAGAAGCCGAGATCCCTTATAAGATTCTCCAAAGCTAGTTACGAAAACAAAATTGATTTTAAGGGCAACCACAAAGCATTCTATAGCCATGTCAAGAATCTCAATGGCAACACCCAGATCTGCTGTGAGTTACAGCACAACGGCATGAAAATTACCGAACCAACTGATATTGCCAACATCCTGACAGACAAGTTCAGTGCTAACTTTACCCACCTCTCTTACCCCCTAAAGGGCCCATATCTATACAAGAAGAATGCAGAGTCCCTGTAATCACATCTATGCAGGTAAAAGCTGCACTAAAACCAAAACCCAGCATCCATGGGACCAGACAAAATCCCAGGCTGCATTTTACACAAACTTTAGAACAAATTGGCTCCCCACCCAAGCACCGTGTTCAATCATATTCTCATGTCAGGCTTTGTGCCCACTGAATGGCACACAGCAACAGTTATACCACTCCACAAAGGGGGAGCCACCACTGATCCTGGGAACTATCGCCCTATTAATCCGACAAGCCTGGTCTGCAAGGTCATGGAACGTATCATCAGGGAACGCATAAACAAAGACATTGGTATCCTCCAGACTCTGGACCCCACCAAGTTCAGGTTTCCTTCTGAACTTGATAAACTTCTTTGAGGCAGTCACCAAAGCTGTACAGGAGGGTAAGGTGGTTCACACAGCCCATTTTGACCTTACCAAGGCTTTTAACACCAGCCCCCATTCTGGAATTATAGCTAAACTCACTAAACTAGGTATAAATCCCTACATCATAAGATGGGTTGCCAGCTGGCTCACTGACAGAACCCACACTGTAAAAGTTGCAGACTCCAAATCTGACTTCAAACCAGTGATAAGTGGAGTACCACAGGGTTCAGCCCTGGGACCTCTCCTGTTTGGCATCTACTTCTCTGAAGTACAGGCAAACACAGAAGACCTCTGGCTAATGAAGTTCGCAGAGGACTGCAAAACTAGGAGCCATAGTAGAGTCCTCAAATGATGTGGACATCCTACAGAAGGGCCTCACTGGGACAGATGTCTGGTGTCAGAGGCATGGCCTCAAGCTCAATGCCAAAAGTGCACTGTCATCCCCTTTGGTAAAATCTCTGTACCCATGAACTACCACATAAAACGGCAGTCTACTTAATGCCGAATGTGTGATAAGAGACCTTGGGACCCAGTTGGACAGTAGTCTCAACTTTGATAATCACATAACCACAGTAGTCAGGAAATCCTATGTGGCATACCTCATCACAGAAGGGTTCTCATAAAAAGGAGGTCATTGTTCCCCTCTACTCGGCACTTATTACACCCATTATAGGGTACAATGCCCCTTTTGGTATGTACCTCACAATACCTCTACAACAACTGGAAAGGCCACAGAAGTACCTCACAAAGAGGATTACTGGCCTCAAACAGGATGCCCTACACTGATGGTCTCAAAAAACTCCAGCTTTACTCTGTAGCATATCGCCTTCTCGGAGGAGATTTCTGCCAAACATATAAAGCTATGTTAAACCCAGAGCTGTAGGACATGCTACACCTTAAGAAATCCCAATCCCTCTGAGCTACACGCTCTAGGGACCTAAACCTTGTCACAACAATAAACAGGACATGCTGGAACAGACTACCTATCTGTGTCAAACAAAGCTCCTCATTAGCACTGTTCAAGAAAAATCTTGATGACTGGATGGGAAATAGAAAATACACCCTGGGATCACTTCTGTGGCTCTGCTCAACAAGGGCACAGGAAATTAACTTTCTTGGGTGGCATAAGCTAGGGAACCTTGCTGGCTAAGCTTACTTTGATAGCCTAGCACCTACCTGTGAACATGGAACTTGACAGGTCAGTGTTAAAAGGAAATCAAAAAGCACATACTTGTACCAATGTTGTTGGTTGTTTAAATTAACAATAGATTGGTGTCAGAAGCAAGATTCAATATTCTGTCAGTACATGAGAGAGTCCATACTGTCAAAGAAGTTAGAGACCCAAAAGGTTATATAGAAAGCTTAACCTTCATTCTTAAACTTGTGTAAACAGACTCAAAACAAGGGTAAAGGCCAATAGAAGATTCGTCTGAACACCAAGTAGTAACACAAAGCCCTTTACAAAACAAAGCCACCAAAAACTTTCAACCCAGATCTGGAGCTGAAGTCACCATGAAGGTGGCAAGTAAATTAAACCACGGAGCTACGTGAATGTACAGCCATGACTAAACAAACTGATACCAAGGGGGCTGCAAAGCCAAACCGAGCTGGCTCAGCAGGGACAGAACAGTTTCAAAATAATTTATGCCTGTTAAAAAAAAAAAAAACTCTCCATGTTAGAGGCAGCAAGCCATATCTGAACAGAGCCACAACTGACAGTGAAGCTCCAAGTGGCAAATACAACAGAGAAATGAATCTGCGGTTAAACAGTTTATGCTCATAAAAACTCACTGTACTTGTATCCAAAGCAATAAGCATAAACGTAACCAAATCAAAGACACATTCAAAGTCTAATGAATAAGAGGGATGCTAGGAAAAAAAAAAAAATGTTCCTCGATTAGGAATATCGAGTTCAGAAAATCATGCCTCAGAGCACTGAAGACAGCATATGCACAGCTAAAAGTAATAAAATGGCAAAATATTCAAATACTGAGCTTGGAACAGAATATTCCACAGCAATCAGGAAATGCTGTTGTGGTAAATAAAGAAATTCCACAAAACTGGTTTGGGTCATTTACACAAGCTGGTTTGGGTCATTTACACAAGCTACAGAGCCTTACATGTGGCAAAAAAAATCTGAAGAGGGATCCTTCTTTGTACAGGATCATGTTTGGAGGGGGTCTTGTAAACTGGCATCTGAAACGTTACCAAAGTAGGCTCAAGTCTTATGAGTAGGCAAAAATGGACTAATCCCATCACATAACTGGTTTACTGCCAGTAAATTATCCCTCCCACCACATGCCTGAAATGTAAAACTATAGACTTGGGGGGGGGGGGGGTAGCAGATGCCCCTCAGAAACGGTCAAGTGCGAAAACGTAGAAAAGAAAATGGCTACTCATTCTATGAAAATGACATTCATCCAAAACCCAAACATGCTGCAGAAGCATTTGATCATACAGAAAGATGTTATGTACAAGACATACTAAGACAGCGAACTACACAAAATAATACAAAACAATGCTTACTGGAAAGTTTTCAAAGAAAAAGAAATGGGATCTGCTACAGTGCAAAACCCTTCTCCCAATCTGCAACCCTGAAATTAAAAACTTAAGAAGCTTTTGTTCACGTTTACTTATAATGATCACAGCACAAATCCTTCCCCTTTGAAGGTTTCTATTATTTGCTTTACCATTACATGTTCCACTGCCTCTCCTGTATCAGTTTATAATACACCAACAGCTGTAAATTATTTACATATTTCCTAGCGTTAACCTTACATTCTTATTAGCAATTGGCAAGACGCAACTCAAGAACAGCTTCCTGTTTGCCAGCATTCTTTCAAAGAAAACAACACATACAATAAGAGATTCCCTTAAAACTAAAAGTCTGGGAATAAAGCCAAAGCCATACAGAATCAGAGAATATTGTATTCGTTTGTTTTGTCATCATCTTTGATGGAAGCTCTCTATTACCATACTGCATAAATTTTGTATTGTGTAGTATGGCTTCCTGACAATGCTGCAACATACATTAACTACTTCTGTTCATATTGCGATCAGCGTACAGACATTTACAGCAGCAGCCCATCTTTACTTCCCATTGTGAAGAAACCAGAGTTCCTCATCACATGAATGGCACAATTGCAGGGTTCATCCTACAGCCAGCAAAACAAAATTCAGCAGTACATTCAATTATAAAACCTACAAAACAAAGAAAACAATGCTATTTTACTTTTGAAGTACAGCAATACAGCCTATGGTGGTGGGACAAAAACAGCCATAAGGAAAGCTGGAATGTAAACCTTCAAGAGAAAGAAAACTTTCCCCCCCAAAAAACAATGTGCAGCATCTTCTCTCCTCATTAAACTGTTTGCCCAACATGTATATGAATATCAACACAGAGTGCTATAATAAACTTCACATTTAAATCCACCACACTGACAGAACTGGACCCAACAATAAGACACCAAAAACTTTAGCGAAGACCAACTTTAATGTCACTTTAGTCTCAAAAAGAGACATCAGAATAAATTTCACCACTAGTATAACACATTATATATAAAACCTGAATGATTAAATCAAATCAATTTAAAAACATTTGAAAACCCAAAAACAAACATAAAAAATTTCATTTTAAAACTTTAAAGTCTTCTGTTGGAATCATTCATACCAGGCTGTTTATCAGCCCCTAATCTTAATTGCCATATAGTTTCTCTTTGAACAACCTGGTCTTTAAAAGGACCCCCCCCCCCAATATTACCAGGTACATGTTCTAAAATAGAAAAACATTTTTTTATAACCTGAACACTTGAGTATGCTACACTTCAGGTTATAAAAAATGTTTTTCTATTGTAGAACATGTACCTGGTAGTATTGGGGGGGGGGGGTTCCTTTAAAGACCAGGTTGAACAAAGAGAAACTATATGGCAGTTAAGATTAGGGTCTGATAATTTTTATATGTATGTATTTTTACGTTTGTATGCGTTTTGGCTTTCAAAAGTTTTTTAAATTGATTTATTGACTTTCATGTTAATTATTTGATTGGTTAATTAATTGAAGTAATCATTCAGGTTTTGTAGATAATATAATGTGTTATACTAGTGGCGAAATTTATTCTGATGAAGTCTCTGAGATGAAAGCAACATTAAAGTTGGTATTCGCTAAAGTTTTTGGTGTCCTGCTATTGTTGGGACCAGTTCTGCCTATGTGGTGGATTTCAGTGTTTGGTGTTTTGTTGGCTGCTCCATCCTCTTGGAATTTTTGCGGTTATAAACTTGCACATTTGTAAGTGCATGACTAATCAGATATGTAAATTAATCAGTCCAGCTTCTATCCTTGCAGCCCACAGGCACCTGCCGTCAGTTCTGGATAGCCTTTAAAACCACAAAACTTGTGCACCTCTTACAGTTAAACTCATACAATTACTTAGGATCGGTGTATCTAGGGCATTACATTCCTTCCTGGAATCATGCAGCTATTAGGTCTCAACTTAAAACGGCTCATCCCCAAAATTGCGCAGAGATGTTTAAAATACACTATATACATGGGGGAGTATTTTATAAGCAAATATTTTGCTTTGTTGGAAAAAAGAAACACACAGAGTAGCATATGCTCAGCATAGTTTCCACAGAGGTCACTGTTCACTTGCAGGCCAGCTTACACTCAATCATGCCAAATGCTCTCTGCTGACCTAAGATCATTCACTACTGATTAAGAGCTTACAAGAGCCAAGCCTATCATAGGTAAGTACTAGGCTATTGGCCCTAGGGCCTATATAAGCCTAGCCAAAAATGTACCCTGGCTTTTCCCACCCAAGAAAATTATTTTCCTGTCCCCCTGTTGAGCAGAGCCACAGAAGTGATCCCCAGGGTGAATTTCCTATCTCCCATCCAATCATCAAGATTTTTCTTGAAGAGTGCTAATGAGGAGCTTTGTTTGATATAGATAGGTGGTTTGTTCCAGAGTATGGGAAGTCTCTGGGACAGGAATCTATCCCTCCGGCATGTTCTGTTTATTGTGGTGATAAGGTTTAGGTCCCTAGAGCGTGTAGCTTGGAGGGATTGTGATTTCTTTACGTGGAGCATGTCCAACAGCTCTGGTTTGACATAAGCTTTGTATGTTAGGCAGAGATCGCCTCGAGTAGGCAATATGCGATGAGTAAAGCTGGAATTTTTTTGAGACTGTTTGCGTAGAGCATCTGTTTGAGGCCGGTAATCCTCTTTGTGAGGTATTTCTGTGGCCTTTCCAGTTGTTGTAGAAGTCTTGTGAGGTGCATACCAAAAGGGATGTTGTACTCTACAATGGGTCTAATGAGTGGTGAGTAGAGGGGAACAATGACCTCTTTTTCCTGGATGAGAAACCTGTTGTGATGAGGTGTGCCACGTAGAAGGATTTCCTGACTACTGTGGCAATGTGACTATCAAAGGAGAGACTACTGTCCACCTGTGTCCCAAGGTCTCATCACACATTCAGAGTTACGTAGACTACCACCTATGTAGTAGTTCATGGGTACAGAGTTTTTAACAAAAGGGATGACAATGCACTTTTTGGCATTGAGCTTGAGGCCATGGCTTTGACACCAGGCATGTCTCAGTGAGGCCCTTTTGTAGGATGTCCACATAGTTAGGAGTTTTGATTATGGCTCCTAGTTTGCAGTCATCTGTGAACTTTGATAGCCAAAGACCTTCTGTGTTAGTCTGTACTTCAGAAAAGTAGATACCAAACAGGAGAGGACCTAGGACTGAACCCTGTGGTACTCCACTTGTCACTGGTCTGTACTTCAGAAAAGTAGATACCAAACAGGAGAGGACCTAGGACTGAACCCTGTGGTACTCCACTTGTCACTGGTCTGAAGTTGGATTTAGAGTCTGCTACTTTCACAGTGTGGGTTCTGTCAGTGAGCCAGTTGGCAACCCATCTTGCGGCAAAGGGATTTATACCTAGTTTACTGAGTTTGTCTATAACTCCAGAATGGGGGGATGGTGTCGAAAGCCTTGGTGAGATCTAGACAGTCTGTCTTTAATGTCATAAAACCAGTTGACAGAATCAGATCCAGGAACACTGAATGGTTATCCTGGTACAAATATTTTACGTATGGTTAAAAAATGGACATTAGTTCCTTTCACAACATTTCACTTCACTGTTGACACAGACTTACAGTGCTGTGCCAACAGCTTTGAAATACTCTCCCACATGTACAGTGTTTCCTACATCAACGCTTAGGCCACACAGTGTGTGTTAAAAGACTTAGGAGTAGCTGTTTGCCCAAAACATTAATAATGAAAACTCCAGTACTCATCTGCAGCTCTCTGGAAGAGCAAGTGCCTTACTGTGGCTTGCCACTCAATATTCTTGACCCTAGTGGTTCCTCAGTTCTTCAGGCTATACACTTCAAACACCTCAGTGCACAGTTTGGTCCAAAATCCAGTGATCATAAGGACTTGCTACATAACAGTTTCATTTAGCATGGTATCCAAAATTCTTGGCAACAGAAGCAAAAAGACAAAAAAAAAACAAAGACAACAACCAAACAACTCAAAGTTGGAATGTCCCCTTCCAACCTTGGTCTGCCTCCTAAACACAAGAAAAAAGTGTCACTGCTCAAAAAGTGGGTAGTAACATCCCTCTCCCCTTCTTATCTGCTGATAAAGAGCTCTAGTTTTCGTAATCTTATCCTTTCAATTCCATAACATGCACCTCTGGAGTACAGCCAGATGTCCCTTTCACTGCAAGATCTCCAGAAATGCACACTGTACTAGAGTGTGGTTTGCTCACAGTCTTGCTGAAAACATTAACTCCGTTTCTGAAGTATTCCCCTTTTATTCAGCATAGTTTCATGCTACCAATCCTCTCATTCCCCTGTTGCCCAAAGGCATTACTTTTTGGGGGGGGGGTGTACACTGAACCTCAGCCACTTCCTTTATGCCCCCCTGGGTCAGCTTTGCCAAATTCTTCCACAGACATCATCTACTGCTGTACAGGTCTCTGCATCATTAGTAAAGATGGAGGTGTTGTTACAGAGTCTCTCAAACACAAACCCTGAACAATTCTGAACTCTGGACAGACCCCTGTAGAACTCCAATTATCTTTCTTTAACATCTTCCTTCCTACCAGTCAGCTATACAGCAGGTCTGTCCTTCAGTCTCGGTGTTATTCCCAGTCCCTCCAGGTTCTTCCATGCCGAGTGTGAAGGACAGAGTTTCTTCTAATTTTCAGGCAGATAAAACTCTACTGGCATATACACCTGTAGCCCAATTACAGGACTAGTTCAGGTTCAAGTAGCAGCTTGCACCCTCTTGCTTTCTTTCTGTTCATAAACCTGTATTAGTTGCCATCTTCAACACTGCTGCCCCCTAGAGACATCACCAGCCTTCCTCTCAAAACTGTCAGCACAAACATCCTCAAAACTGAAGGCCTGCAGTCTTCTAGGTTACGTATCCTCCTTCCTCCACTTGGGTAAGTGCTACAGGGGGGGGTATGACCACACACTAAGCTTTTTTTTTTTCCTCCATGTGTGCGTTTATGGCTCATGTGAGGATAGAAGGGTACTCTCCCTACCAAAATAGAGCTCCTTAAGCCCATCTGCCATCCAGATAACCATGCCTCACATGGCCAGATTAACATCAGTCTCAGGTCAAGCATCCCCATGTACAGACTGGGAAGGGAGGTCAAGCATCCCCATGTACAGACTGGGAAGGGAGGTCAAGCCCAAAGGATGGGAAAGCTCAAGAGTCATCACCACCCCTCTGAAGAACATTTACAATTTTTGTAAGACAGATTTGGGACCCCAGGCTTTAAAACATGTCACTTAAGAGCACCTCAGAAGTACAGCATCCCCTTATGCTGCATTACAGTATCAACATTTCAATAATGAATCTACTTGAACAGGTTCATAGGCAAGTACTAGGCTAGGTGCCCTAGCAGGCAGTTTTAAGCCTTATGCAGTTTCCCTTTTTTGTGCTTTAATTAACCTATCCAATTAGGTTATGGATTGACCTTACCCATCCCATGCCTAATAGTTGTACATTACCCCAATGAGAATAACTAGGCACATGCTGCAGCTACTATGAAAAGGACTCATGCATGGAATAAAGCATTTGGGACCTCCCTCTGTCCATTAGTAGTACATGGGGTTGTCCTGAGGTACATTTTTTTTTGTTTCCCCATCTACAGATCCATGTTGTGCTCGAATATGGACATTGATGAACATGAACTTTGTTTTCTGTGGATGGAGAGTCGGTTTCATAGCAGTGGTATCCTCTACAAGATACACCTCTCCCTCCAAACCAAATCATTCTGTTGATGTTGCAGAAGAGGCTTAGATCCCTAGGCTATATTTCTGATACCATCAGACTTGCTGATGTGCAATAAATCCATCAGTAATGGGTCCAAGGATGCCTTGTATGCCAGATACTGGTCACCTCTCGGCAGTTTGCAGGATACCAAACTAGAAATATACGGCTTTGAGTCAGTCATGTAGGACATGTTTAGGCCTTTTTTTTTTTTTTTTTTTTTTTTTTAAAGGATAAAAGGGTACCTCTTTGGGTGTTCCAGGTGTCTGGGCAGTATATGCCAAAGGGGGCATAACAATCAATGACGGCTTAGTAAAGGGGGACAATGACATCCCTAGATCTAGATAAAAATATGTTTATTTATAAGCTGTGCTGCTCTTACCACAACAGAAACATGTTAAAACAATGAGTAAAAAGGTCACACAGAAAAAACATCTGTTAAACACAAAGAAAAATCTAGTAAAGCTAGACTTCCCATTGCGAGATTCCTTAAACCTTTTATATTAGAGGCAACATAAGACATATGCAAATTACCCTTTAAGAACATCAGGTGTTTCAACTAAATAGCAATTCTGAATGTCCATGACTTTCTAAGTCTAGTAAATGAACAAATTCAGGCCAATAAAGTCAAACCCCACTAACTGTGGACATGCATGCCTCTACCTTCTTATATCATCATCAGCACAGCATAAATGGAATGTTTGGCTAATATTTGGAAACACAGGGTTGTTGTACCCAACTGATATCCATAAGCCTTAGGGTGACTGCAACATATCCCAACTAACAAAACTAAAACAATGAGTAAAAAGATCACACAGACAAAACAAAATCGGTTAAAAAAAAAAATCACAAAGAGAAAAATCTAGCAAAGCTAGACTTTCCACTGTGCGATTCCTTAAACCTCTTGTATTAGAGGCAACATGGGATATATGCAAATTACCCTCAGGTGTATCAACTAAGCAGCAATTCTGAATGTCCATGACTTTTTCTTTCAAGTCTATTAATGGACAAATTCAGGCCAATAAAGCCAAACCCCCACTAGCTTTGAACATGCATGATTCTGCCTTCTTATGGCATCAGCAGCACAGCATAAGTGGAATGCTTGGCTAACATTTGGAGAAACAAGGTTGTCATACAGAAACATGCATGTCCACAGCTAATGGGATTTGGCTTTACTGGCCTGAATTTGTCCAGTAACAGACTTAAAGTCATGGACATTCAGAATTGCCATTTAGTTGAAACACCTGACGTCCTTAAAGAGCAATTTGCATATATCCCATGCTGCCTCCAATGTATTTATTTTACATTCGTTAACCGAATTGTCTGACTGAGCAGAGGCACGGAGAGAAAAGCTCCAAAACATAGTTACAAAAAATAACCATTACAAACACAGTTAACACTATAATCATTCATAATAAAACTTGCAGAACAGTTATATATATGCAGTTACAATTATCTATAAAAATGTTATGAAGAATACTGCAGCAGAAAAAGGATAATGTTAGGTAAAAAATGATGAAGTCGACTAGTTTAGGTTGTAAATGTTTTGGTATAGAGGAGAAGAAATGATGGCAAGACAGAGGAAGTTAGGTTTGTTATTTAGTGAAGGTATATTCAAGGAGGCTGAGAACCGGTACAAATCCAGTGACTTTAAGTACTCTTTAGTGGCTAAATTTGTAAAAAGGTCTTGAGTGGAGCTCCTGAGTAGTCTGAATGGGACATAGTGAGAGATTATGGTGCCTATTGCTGGACAGTAGGATGGTGACTGAATAATGGAGTGGATAATTTGGAGATGAGAGAGGAGTAGGTGGTGTGGTAGTTCGAGCCAGTTTAGATGCTTGAGAGATACAGTGGTGAGATTGGTAGGTTTGTTGTGCAGCAAATCTGGCTATGACAGGTTGATTCGAGTTTGCCAAGTAAGGTGGAGTTAAGATTTGTGAGTATTTGGGAGCAGTATATTAGGCATGGCAAAAGAGAAGCATGTGTGATTGTGGTTCTAGATTCAGGGGTTAGGAATTTTTTATTTATGTAGAGAAGTCCTAGTTTTAGATGGGTTTTCCTGATGCAGTTATTTATTTGGAGGTCGAATTTTAGCTGATCAATGGTTACAACAAGGAGTTTAATGTTAGAGTCAGCAACTAGGAGTGTGTGATTTAGTGATTTTATTTGAAAAGTAGATTTGATAAGAGTAACTGTTTTGGGGAAACAGAGTAAGCATTTGTTTTTTTTTGGGACTAAGGGTGAGCTGATATTTGGCGAGCCAGGTTTCAACAGAGTTGAAAGAAGACTGGGTAGCTGTTAGAAGTTCAGAGGGTGAGTTAGCAATGGTGATAACTATGGAGTCTCCTGCATATTGGACTAATAAGGATTGTGGACAAGAGGAGTAGAGTGAGTTGGAGAAGATATTAAAAAAAGTAGTGGTCCAAGGATGGATCCTTGGGGAACACCCATTTTCACTGGAAGGGGAGATGATAGTGAGGAGTGCCATCTTATGGATTGCTGTATTGTTGTAGTAGAGAAGTTGAGATCAGAGAGTTTATTCAGTAGCAGAGGATGTGAGAGCGTTGAAGGCTTTTGAGAGGTCAAGGAATAAGCATAAGATAAGTTTATGATTATCTCTAGCTATAGAAATGGCGTGGAGAAAGGAAAGTAGAGCTGTAGTGGTATTATGTTTGCGTCGGAAACCGTGCTGAGGGGGAATGAGAAGTGTGCCCTGTATAATATATTGCATTACTTGTGTATGTATAGATTTTTCTAAGACTTTAGACAGAGGGGACAGGATGGCTATTGGTCTGAAGTTTGAGAGTTCTGTGGAATAGCCACCTTTGTGAATAGGTATGGTGTAGAATGGTTTCCAGATAGCAGGTACTTTAGCTTCAGAGATAGAATGGTTGATTAAAATAGATACTGGCAAAGCAATAGAGGGAGCAGCAATCTGAAGAACGTAAGATGGGATACTGTCAACAGAAACAGAGCATGGTTTTAGTTTGGAAAGAAGGGTTTTGACGTAAGCAGTAGGGACTGCTTTAAGGAAAACAAAAAAAGACAAAGTTTGCAGAGTTGGCTGTGGGTGGAGGTTCCAAGCAATTGGAACATTGTTACTGGAGTATTTTAGACTAGGATTGAAAAGTTTGGCTATTGACTGAATGAAAAAGGCATTGAAAGTGTTGGCAGTCTTTTTGGGAGATTTGTCAGGAGATGGATTAGGTGAAGTAGGATTACCAGGATGAATTAGTTGGTTTATGGCATTCCAGAATTTTTGGGGATCTAATTTTAGGGCGGCTGGAGGGTTATAGTAGAAGTCTTTATCTTTATTAATTTTTTTTGTCTTATTTCTCAGTTCTTTATACTTTTGCAGATCAGCTGGTAATTTAGTTTGGGTCCAAGTTTTCCAGGCCCAGTCTCTAGCTGTCATGAGTGTGTGAGCATTCTTAGAAAGCCAAGGGGATATAGTAGTTTTTAACCTTACTTTCCGTAATGGGGCTAGTGAGTTCAAGATATTTAGGAAGGTTGAGTTAAAAGCTTGAACTGCTTCATAAAAGTGGGAGCTGGTTGAGGAAGTTCAATTTATTCTGAATAAGAGATGAGGTTTTTGGGTTGAATTTGGATAATTTACGACAGGTTATGTATCTATGTGGTTTAGATAAGTGGGAGGCAAGTCTATGTACCTTTATTGGAGAGTGGTCACTCAGGGAGTCTTGAGAGTGTTTCAGGACTATGGTATTTAGAGGGATTTGAGACAAGAATCCAGTCAATGAGGGTACTGGTAGAATGAGCATTATTGGTATGAGCAGACTGGGAGATAAGTTGTGAAAATCCATAAAGATTTATATGGTATGTTGAGTTAGGACTGGTGAGTGTTTCCCAGTTTATGTTCATGTCCCCAAGGAGGAGGATTGCATTAGGGATGTTGTGGGAGAGGTAGGAGAGAATGCTTTCCAATAAGGGAATGCTGTATCCATCTACATTACACCAGGGGACAGCAGTAATAGTAGTGTAGTCATTGAGTTTAAGGTTTGCTACCAGTAATTCTGTGGGAGAAAAGGATGGTATAGACAGCTTTGGGTATGTAAAAGTGAGGTTGTTGGAGAACACAATTGCAATCCCTCCTCCTTTTTATTAGGGTGATCAAGCCGTAATACATTATAACCAGGAGGGAGTATGCCCTTATCTAGGTTTTACGGTTTAAGCCATGTTTCTGTAAGGAAAATAATGTCTGGGTTTTGAGCAGATATCCAAGCGTGAAGTTGGCTAACGTTATTAAGTATGCTTCAAGCGTTTATAGAGTAAAAGGAGATTTGTTTTGTGTTTGGTAAATGACTTGTGGTTGGTAAGGTATTGTGAGGAGTGGTAGAGTTAGGACTGGGTCCTGGGTTAGGGTGGATATCACCCGATGGGAGTAGTGAAATAGGATAGTAGTTAGGTTTGAGAGTTATTAGGTAGTATTTAGTGTATTTTGATTTATTTGTAGATATTATGGAATGGGAGGGGGGTTTATTTTGGAGAGTTGCACATTCATGGGGAGGACGGATGCAGATACGAGTACTGGTTGTTGGGTGTAGAAGTTATAGTTGTGTGTATGGGTAGGGGGTATAATAAGGGGTTAATAACCAGTTGTTGGGTACAGGAGAAGTTATAGTTGTGTGTATGGGTAGGGGTGCAATGATAAGGGGCTAATACTGTTGGTGAGGGCGTTAGAGCATGGAGGAGACAGTG
This sequence comes from Protopterus annectens, assembly GCF_019279795.1. Taxonomy (NCBI): domain Eukaryota; kingdom Metazoa; phylum Chordata; order Ceratodontiformes; family Protopteridae; genus Protopterus; species Protopterus annectens. Next base: position 1,375,755,582 of record NC_056746.1, read on the forward strand.
ATAGCAGTATAGCAGTGGAGAGGAGTGGTGTATGCATGGTGACTACTGGGAGAAGAAAAAAAAAAAAAAAAAAAAAAGATATAAAAGGTGTTATGGACCAGGAGACAGTGATAGCAGTATAGCAGTGGAGAGGAGTGGTGTATGCATGGTGACTACTGGGAGAAGAAAAAAAAAAAAAAAAAAAAAAAAAAAAAAAGATATAAAAGGTGTTATGGACCAGGAAGAAGGTTGAAGTTATTGAAGGAAGTATGGGTAAGCTAGATTATGTATAATTAGTTGGAGTGTGGTGCGATAGATGAAGATGTGGTAGATGCGAACAGAGCTGGGCTACACCTGAGGCAGAGAAAGTGCTGTTCCAAAGGAGACTTTGTGTAAGTGGAGATCTTGAATTTTAGTCAGTATAAGTAGAAATCAGTCAATTAACCTGTCAGAGTGCTTTTATAGTTCTTGCTACTCTGACTCCAATTTTTGAGTAGTGTTTTTGAATTTTACCCTGAAATTCTTAAAAGGATATAAAAATTAAAGCTGGGGTTAGTTACAGATGAAACAGGAGATGTAAAGAAATGCTATTTTACAGATGTAAGTGTTTCTCAAAAGAAAATAGACTTTAGTTTGAGGGAGACACTAACTGCAGAGTATTATACAGCTGTTTCTTCCTGGTGATATACTCATCAGTACAGTGGTTTGATTAAGGAACTATACAGCAGAATGTACTAATACACTCACTAACATTTAAGTTAATGCAGTTAAGGTATTTTACTGTCTAGACACTTGGAAGTCAAGCACCTACATTAGTGTTTAGTCTCTTTAGTGTGTCTGAGTGTCCAGTGCAAAAGAGATATTTGAGCTTTCCACTACTTGGTATGGGGGTGGAGATCTGCTTGACCTGATGGGTGGGTTGGAATAATTAATGTTTAGTCTCTTTAGTTGCAGGACAGTGTACAATGCAAGAGGTTTAAAGATTCACAACAGTGGAAAGTCTAGGTTTGCTAGGCAACAAACATGTTGGACAAAAGTTAGGTCACTGTCCAGATACATTCCCAAATCGGGTCAATTCTTAAGGGCATTCTGTCAATGTGGCAATTCCCTGGGGTAGAGGACTTCCCAAAGGATACAATAATGCATTTTGTTGCATTAAAATTTACCAGTACTGCTTAGCAAATGGATTTGACTCTAGCAACCCAAATTCATCCAGTCACCTTCAGTATTGAAAACAAGACGATATATCCATACGGACTGGAAAACTAACAAATCAACTGATGTCCTAAAGACTGATGTGAACACAAGAGTCAACACTAATCCTTTGGATGACATGTCAAACCAAGGTCTTATATGACCAGGGTTCAGCATCAATCAGGGCTCAACTTAAAACCTCTCATCCCAAACATAGTGCATGGTAAGCATCTGAGCACTATTATGTAGAAGAGTATTTTACGAGCAATTATTTGGCTTTGTTGAAAAAACAGAAACTAGCAGCATATATTCAGCATTAAAAAACAAAGCAGGAGGTAGCAGCCATGGCTATGTAGAATAAGAGCTTTATTAGTAAAAGAGGTGAGCGCTTTCATGGCACCAGCCACTTCAGACAATCAAAGAAGAGTAAAGCACAGCATTTATACCAAGCTTATCATTGCCATCAACTGCCCAATTAATCCTTAAAGCCATATACTTACTATAAAAAGTTTTATATCTAGTGTGAAAAATTTTAAAAGCTTAAAATTAAAAACAGCTCAATAGAAACAGCACATTACATCATGCAACTTAATACATACAATATAAAAGTATAAATATATATAAAAGTGTAAAAATATATAAAAAAGTATAAAAGGTCAAGGGGGGAGGGGGGTACTACCTACTATTTCTTTAAATCTCTATTTAGAAGAATGGGTTTAATATTGATTTTGTCATTCAGGCCTACCCCAATGTTAGCTCGTAGCCTTATAATCCATTCTAGTTCCCTAGTTTCTACTCTATTCCTGTGGCAAATCCCCCTAAAGACACCTCCCCCTGTACTGAACCTGCAGACCACTCTTATCCTGCCTTGCTCCAATACCACTATAACCAAGCATGCCAATTGCACTATTTATACCAAGAATGATTTTACTATTTTTAATTACACAGACATGGTGGTTAATGACACAGCCTTTAATCTCTTTACCAAAGGACTCCATTTCGTCCCCACTAACAGAGCAAATTTGGCTCAGTTACTAGTTGATCTCAAGTTATTCACCAGAGGACTCAACCTCAAACATTTTTTCAAAGGACAAACTTGGCAACCCACAGGACTGTGTAGGAAGAGTACCTTCAATCCCCCCACCCACCCACTTCTTAAGTTATACGAGGAATTAATTGAACAGGACTTGCGTAACATGTACGACAACCCCCCCAGACCACACTCAACCAACCTGAACACCGAAGACTTTGAATACATTAACAAGTTGTTTGAAGAGCATATTAGAATCATGAAACCTGATAAAGGTGGTGGTGTGGTTCTCATGTACGAGTCTGCTTATGAGGCTAGCATGCACCATGTACTGCATGATGACACCCAATACTGCCTCACGTCCCGAAATGAATACAACATCGCACTTGCAAAAATTAAATCCTCTTTGTATGACAGTTTGCTACAGGGATCCATTAATGAAAAACTCTACAATTTTCTACTTGTCAACAAACCAATTGTACCAGTTATCTTCGGAATCCCAAAGACCCACAAGGGCACCAATCCGTTGACCTTCAGACCCATTGTCTCGGGTGTGGGGGGTGTGACTGAGCCTATTGCCAAGTTCATTGACCACATCACAAAACAACATACCCATGCCCTCACATACGTGTGCAAAGATTCATGGGAATTTCTGAAACTTTTCCCTGTGTCCAACTGCCCCCCCTCCTCCTTTCTGGTCACCATTGACATCAAAGACCTTTTTTCCAGTATTCCCCACTCTACAGGACTAGACTGGTTTAGTGACTTTTTCACCAAAGAAACGAATTTGGGTAACAACTTCATCAACCTAATTATTGACATGATGAGCACAGTCTTAAACAACAACTACATTTGTTTTAATGGGGAACTTTTCAAACAGGAAAAAGGAGTAGCAATGGGGCCTCCTGTGCCACCAACTATGCCAATGTGGTTTTGCACAGATGGGAACAGGACTACATTTTTGGCACTACTTGGGCACAGTTTGTCACCTTCTATTGCAGATACCTTGACGACATCTGCCTCATTTGGAAAGGTACTGAACTCCAACTGTCGAGTTTTTTGGAATACATCAACAGTACCACAGAGTTTCTGACTTTCACACACAACATCAGTCATGAACATCTGCACTATCTTGACGCTACCATTTATAGGGATGCCCAATCCTTGGAACTACACTCCAAGGTTTACAGGAAACCCACTTTTTCGAACTGTCTATTACACTATGAGAGTCAACACCCTTTTCATCAAAAGAAGGGCATAGTCAAGGGCCAACTTATAAGAGCATCCAGAATGTGCAGTAAACTCTCCGATTTTCTAGAAGAGACTCACAATCTACATGACATGTTCACCCAAAGAGGCTATCCTGAGAACTTGCTCAACTCACTAAAAGATGAAATCTTTGCCAAAGGGACTCCTTATACCCCCCACTGCTTGGACGCACGCAAGTGCAGATCCCCAACCTCATGTCACAACAGAGCAAAGAAATGGACGGCAATTTCATTTACACTTTCTCCGACAACTCTGAACAAATTGAAACTATTGTATCCAAATACTGGTTTGTACTGGCTGGCAATGACGACTTCAGGAGTATCATTCCGGACAAACCTAATTTTGTGAGGAAGAGGGGGCAAAACCTCAAAGACATCTTCGAGAAAACCCATTGCAACTACTCACAACTCTCACAACAACAAGGGCACCTTCAAATGTGGTGCCTGCAAGCAATGTCCTCTCATTGCAAACAAATCCCACATCTACCTTGCATCCAGACACACCTGTATCAGATCCCCCTGTCACTTTTCATGTGGAACAAAAGGGGTTGTTTATATCGGGCTCTGCACCACCTGTGGTGCCTTTTATGTGGGCAAAACAGAGAGGGAATTCAGGAAAGGCTATACGAACACACTTACGACATTGAAAAGAAAAAGGAAAGCAACGCTTTTTTCAAACACTCACTTACATGTCCCAATTACAAGTTGTCTTTCATGATCCTTGAACAAGTGCACCGTAACATTAGAGGTGCGGACTGGGAATCGACCTTGGAATACAGGGAGCTTGTCTGGCAACTCAAGCTAGATGCAGGCAGGCCCCCGGGGTTAAATGGCACACTTAGTATAGGCTCAGTTCTGAAGCTCAGAAGGGCTAGATTATAGCATGTCTCATCCTATTTTCACTATTTTTCAACACTGTTTCTTTGCCCATTGGACACACTTGCCCCAAGTCACCAAGTAGTGCAAATTCATATGCATCATAACATCTATTTTTAAGGCTAACATAACAGCACTACATTGATTCTCATATTACACAGGACTGCTGACTTCAAACTCACTTGGATCACACACACCTTTTTTTAAACTTCCACTTGTATTTGTATTTGTATTTCTATCCAAACCTTTTGGACAAGCAAAGTTTTTAATTTCATCATAACACTCACTTGGTTTACCAGTCATGTATAAACAATGCAATGTCAATTTAACCTATGCACATTTTAATGTTTCATTTTATTATTTGGCTGTTCATTTGCTCAAAACAGTCTCAATTGTTTCTTAATGCAACTCAGCTCTAACCAAACATGTGACTAATTAACATCCTCATTTAAACAGTTGCCTCACTGCAGGCAACTGTTTTTGACTTGAAAAAGCTTGGCATTCTCCAAGCGAAAGCGCTTGTCTGATTTTGCTGTTTTGTACCTACTGACTTTGGATTTTTACCATTTGGTCTGATTTTGCTGCTTTGTACCAACTGTCTTTGGATTTTTACCACTTGGCAACTAATAAAGGACTTACCTTTTTTACGAACTATTGTCTTCACTTTGCGGTTCTGGAACTACTCTTCTACTCTATTCCTAACATCTCCACCTCTATTGTCGGTATAGACTTTATCTATTACTAAAAATAAAAAATGTGTGTGTCTCATCATGGTCCCTCACATGCCTGGCTAAGGCATTTGTCTCTATTCCTCTGGTGATATCATATACATGCTCCCTCATCCGGTCTCTCAGCCGTCGCATTGTCATTCCAACATAGAAGGCAGGACAGACTGTGCAGTGTGCCAAGTATATAATATTCATACTGTCACAGTTAGCCAATATTCTGAAGGTAAACTCCTTCTTTAGATCTGAATGTAGAAATCTACTTCCAGTGTCAACGAAGGTGCAGTAATTACATTTATTGCACGGAAGGTTCCATATCTGACTGCATTTTCTATTCTTGTTTCCATGGATTGTGGTCCACATAATAATCTTTTTATAGATTTTTTATTTTTATAAGCAAATCTCGGGGTCTCACCTACCAGCCTTTTAAAATCATCATCAGCACATAGTATATTCCATTTTTTTTCGATATACTTCCTGTAAAGATCTAATGTTACTCGAGTAGGATACTTGTACTCTCATGTGTTTCTGACTAACAGTTCCTTCATCTAGGATGGTATCCATATCTGAAAAGTATGGCTTACCTGTTCCTTCCCTTGCGTCAGATAGACCCACTAATGACTGTTGTATCTCTTTTTCACTGTACCCTCTATGTATGAACCTCTATGTATGAACCTTTCCTTCATGTTCCTGATCTCCTCCTCATATATATATAATATAATATGGCTTCCCTGTTCCTTCCCTTGCCTCAGATAGACCCACTAATGACTGTTGTATCTCTTTTTCACTGTGCCCTCTATGTATGAGCCTTTCCTTCATGTTCTTGATCTCTTCCTCATACTTATTTTGATTAGCTGTGAGTCTTGATGTTCTCAGTCCTTGGCCTCTTACAGTGTTCTTAAATATATGTCTCGGGTGCATGCTCTGTCTATGGAGATAGCTATTCCTATAACATTATTTCCTATAGATTTCAGTTTCCAGAATACGGCTAACCAGATGCAGTACAGCAGCCCCATACAGAGCTCTGCACTACTAAAGTTGTTTAACATAAACAGTTTTTAGGGAAGTATTTTTATGCACTGCACATAACTCTCAATTTGGAGAGCCTGGCCAACATTTCTCAGTAGGTTCCCCCACTCTGCTCGGGAAATCAGGACGTTTGCATGACAACATGCAACAGTTATGCCCCATAATAAAGCTCTGTAATCTACAAGATAGTCAAAATCTGACAGGATACAGCATTTAAATACAAGCAATGGCAAATTCCATTAAATAGGACACTGAAGAACTCCTGCATTTGTTTTTGCATTTAAAAAAAAAAAAGAAGACTGGAAATGCACATCTGGGAAATCCATTTTCAGCAGACCCATGGATGAAGCTCTAAAAACATTACAGTACATAAAATCAGTACAGATCAAGAACATAATGTGCCAGTGTCAAAATGTCTCAGATTAGTTTAATACTGCATGAAACTACAGTTACCCTTTAAAGTTGTTCTCTGGCCAGAAATGAGGGAGGAAGAAAAGTGCCAAGCTTACCAGCTTGGCTGAAACAGTTGCTAAGCTAGTGTAAGAAAAATTCATGCAAACATTCAGATTTGCCTGTTCGCTATAACAGGAAAATAGATAAGCAGTTTACCTTCAGGTGACTTACAAGCAGTGAGAGGAACCGTGTGTGTTGTTTCCTAAACGTTTTAGTCTCGTGTACTGATCCAGTGATAAACCAGAAGGTTATAAAACTGATAAGGCCTTAATTTTGATTGGTTCCACAGAAGTTAACACATTCAAAGTGTCTGGCTTTTCCTGGTACGAACTATCACAAGACACAATTACACTAGTGCAACAGACGTCGGCATCCCAAAGCCTTGTTGCAGCTGACATAACATTTTACTCCACTGTATTTCTTTTTGATAATCCTGTTCAAGGCCCCCACCTCCCCAAAATACACGAGCAATGAAAACAGGCTCAAAAACAGCACAGTCAGTGGCACAACATGTATCACTACCCTTTGGTGCAGAAGGCTGTGGGTTTTATTCCCACTACAGGTGGACCGATTGCTGACAGTGCAGTACAGCATAAGGGGTTACAGCACTCAAGTGTGCCATCCTTTGGTGAGATGTTAAACAGAGGCCCCATCTACGGTAGCACAGGTGGACATAAAGATCCCATGTCACCTATCAAAAAGGGTAAGACAAGTTTCCAATGCGCTGGACAAATTTCCCCTAGTAGTATAAATACATTGGATGTCCCCTGAAAAACAGAGCGAGAACCACTTTTTTGTTGGAGGGGGGGGGGGGGGGGAGACAATGGGAAAAAAAATTTTGAAAATGTACAGTTTTTAACCACTGTTTGCCTTATTAAAAATGGTACCACCAGGCATTTGTCTTTTTTGAAGGAACCACATTTTTACCAAACTGAAATTTTTTCCCCAGTTTAAAACTTAAGTGATCCACTGTCTGGATGCATTATGGCTCTTTATTATCAAAATGACAGTTTCAGTTTAAAACAGATAACTCAAGGTAATGTCCACTGCACTTGGTTCATTAGAAGTGAAAATGACCCTGCTGACTTGCAAGAAAAAAACTTTTCAAGTCCAGTCTTTCAAGGGTCTCACCACCTGCAAAAAGCATGGGTTATGGGCAGCAGACATTTTGGAGCAACCAATGTGCAGCCAAATGAACAGTCATTCCACATCTGTCCTTCCCTCCTTCCTGTTATATACTCTAAAACCAAAAACATAGCATCCATGGGAACAGACAACATCCCAGGCTGTGTTTTACACGAACTTCAGAGCAAACTGGCTCCCCACCTAAGCACCATGTTCAATCAGTCTCACGTCAGGCTTTGTGCCCACTGAATGGTGCACAGCAACAGTTATCCCATTCCACAAAGGGGGAACCACCACTGATCCTGGGAACTATCGCCCTATTAGCCTGGTCTGCAAGACCATGGAAAGTATAATCATGGAACTCGTAAACAAAGACATTGGTAACCTCCAAACTCTGGATCCCACCCAGTTTGGGTTTGTGAAGTCAGATCATGCCTCCTGAACCTGATCAACTTCTTTGAGGCAGTCACCAAAGCCGTAGATGAGGGTAAGGTGGTTCACACAGCCTGTCTTGACCTCATCAAGGCTTTCTTTGAGGCAGTCACCAAAGCCGTAGATGAGGGTAAGGTGGTTCACACAGCCTGTCTTGACCTCGCCAAGGCTTTCGACACCATCCCCCACTCTGAAATTATAGCTAAACTCACTAAGCTAGGTATAAATCCCCATGTCACAAGATGGGTTGCCAAATGACTCACTGACAGAACCCACACTGTAAAAGTTGCAGACTCCAAATCTGACTTCAAACCAGTGACAAGTGGAGTACCACAGGGTTCCGTCCTAGGACCTCTCCTGTTTGGTATCTACTTCTATGAAGTACAGGCAAACACAGAATGCCTCTGGCTAACAAAGTTCGCAGATGACTGCAAACTAGGAGCCATAGTAGAATCCAAACATGATGTGGTCATCCTACAGAAGGGCCTCACTGAGACAGATGCCTGGTGTCAGAGGCATGGCCTCAAGCTCGGTGCTAAAAAGTGTCATCCCCTTTGGTACCCATGAACTACCACATAAACAGCAGTCTACTTAACACTGAATATGTGATGAGACCTTGGGACCCAGGTGGACAGTAATCTCGCATTTGATAATCACATCGCCACTCGGGGAAATCCTTCTATGTGGCACATTTCATCACAAAAGGGTTCTCATCCAGGAAAAAAAAAAAAAAAAAAAAAAAAAAAAAAGAGAGGTCATTGTTCCCCTCTATTCGGCACTCATTAGACCCATTATAGAGTACAATGCACCTTTTGTAATGTACCTCACAAGACATCTGCAGCAGCTGGAAAGGCCACAGAAGTACTTCACAAAGAGGATTACTGGCCTCAAACAGACGTTCTCAAAAAACTCCAGCTTTACTCTGTAGCATATCGCCTACACCGAGGAGATCTCTGCCTAACATATAAAGCCATGTTAACCCAGAGCTGTTGGACATGCTACACCTTAAGAAATCCAATCCCTCTGAGTTACACACTCTAGGGACCTAAACCTTGTCACCACAATAAACAGGACATGCTGGAGGGACAGATTCCTGTCCCAGAGACTTCTTATACTCGAACAAGCTACCCATCTATGTCAAGCAAAGTTCCTTATTAGCACTCTTCGAGAAAAATCTTGAAGAGTGGATGGGGAATGGGAAATACACCCCGGGGATCACTTCTGTGGCACTGTTCGACAGGGGCACAGGAAATTAACTTTCTTGGGTGGTGTAAGCCAGGAAACCTTGTTGGCTAGGCTTACTTAGGCCCTTGGGCCGACAGCCTAGTACCTGCCTATGAACCTATAAAAAAGCATACAGCAGGAAGGAGACTAGGGGTAATTGCTTTTCAGCGTTTACTTTTGCTGCCCTTATCACCTCCATTGCCCCCTGCTGCTCTTCACCAACCTACCCAATGTCTGTCTCTTGTACACAGTTATATTTTGCCAGAGTTACCTGCATACATGGCTTTCCATCTCTGAACCTGCTTTACACTCCACCTCAACTATATTATGGTTTTCTGTCCTACCTAGTTTCCCTCACCTCCATTTCTTTGTATCTGTTAAGTACTAATCACAATATCTATCACCCAACAAAGCCATTAGCACACCTTCTCAAATGTTCAATCTTCAACATCTACTAATGCACAAGTATCTTTTATACTGTAACAGTTGTCTCTACTTTTATACCACTAATCTAAAATCAGTAAGCAACTGTTAATGTATATCAATGTCTGCTCATGTACATTACTAAAAACGTCTGCTTGAATGTTTTTAATATGGAGCTTTTCTCCCAAACCTCCTCTAAAAAGTTTTATTATTTTTTTAATTGACCCAATAAGTAAAAGCAAACTAAAAATAAATACTGTGCGACTCTCAGCAAGTCAAGGTCAAGCAGAATCCTTCATCCACATGATCAGTGCTCTTTCCTGGTTAACATGTACATCTATGTTTATACCTTTTAACTATAACTAAACTAAACTAAAGATAAAACAAAAAAAATTAACAATATGTTTATCTATTGACCTTTGACTACAAAGGAAGGTCTGACTGGTTAGATGCCCATTTTCAGCAGATGTGCAGGGAGAAAAACTCTAAATTGCTACAAAATATTTAACAATAAAACAAAAGAAAAAATCTGCAGTTTAAGGCCATCCATCCACAGACCCTCCCCCCCCCCATGGGTTTGGGGTGTCACTTCAACAGTGGCAATTATCTAGAGCCAAGGTTTACACCATGGGTGGCTAGCCCTGCCACTGTAGTTCTTTCACACCACACACTTGTATGCATACTCACACCTATGGCCAAGTTAGAGTGTCCAATCTACTAGAAACCAGAGCACCCGGAGGAAACCCATGCTAGCACAGAGGACATGTAGACTCCGCAAAGAAGGCTAATGGCATATTTACAGAGAAAGGCAGAAAAGAGAATTTGATAGAGGTAAGTGAAGAAGGGAGAATAAGTAGTTACAGGGAATGAAAACGTACTTGTTCACATTTAGATGATATAGTTTACCCTGGTTCTGAGCAAGAAAAGTGCCAGATTATAGCCAGGAAATCTTTCACATTGGTTTTGAAAAATGGAAGGGAGGGTATTAACCTGACTTTTAAATGCAACGGGTAGGTAAATCAAACTCAAAAATCATAAAGACTTCCGCAAATGTAAACTATGTTGCAATAAGTAACAATATGTGATCCACCATCCTCAATGACACTAAAATCTGCTCAGGATATTATCAGGACCTCTGTGATATTACCTTCTGGCTTTTGGAACAAGACAAACCAAAGTAAATTCAACATGTTTGGAAAGAAAACATGCAGAAGTTACCCTGGTCATTTAAAAAAAGGAGGACCTCCTCACCAACTTTTCTAGATGCAACTTAAAATTTGGCCTGCTCTACAAAGTTTTAAAAATACTGCTGGATTACATCAGACCGACAGATAGATAAAAGGATACATGAATGCAACAGTGAAGTAATAACCCACCCACAGCATGCAGAATGTACTTGGTGTGGAAGAATGGTTAAGACTATTCTGAGGGTTAAGGCCACAGAGGGTTCCATTGGAGAATTCAGTGCCCATACCTTTATTATTGGTATAAGTAGCTCTGCCTGATGGAGCAGAATGGGTGGTAGCACTCATGTTAGCAGGTCAATTTAAGTCACAACCCCTCTACAGGTGGGAATCGAGCTCTTTGGCCAAGTAGTCACAGATTTGCTCCAGTCCTAACACACACAGCATGCAAACCTGGAGGGAAAGCAAGGCCAAAGAACTCTGGCCCAGTTAAATGAAGAAGTGGGCCTAACATGTACCTTGAAAAGCAAATTGCTGAGTGGGAGCAGGTGAGGAGCCACTAAGTGACAAGGGGGAGGAATCAAGACATAACAGCGACTACCTAACAAAATCAGAAATTTAAGTTTTGTAACTGTGTATGCTGTCATGTCCGGGAGATCACTATAGTTTAAAACCAAAAAAGAAATACATCATTACTTTTAAATTTAGTGTATTTGAAGCATTTCCAAGTACAATTTCCACAAAATTCACAAGGTTGTAAAAGTAATTTTAAAAGGCTTCAGGATTTTTCTCTAAATGTATTTTCTTACAAGTTTAGTCTGGAGGTGAACTCTTGTCCATCTACAAAATACTGTACAACTTAAAAGTTTATAACTTGAATGAACTACAAGGGAAGCCAATAAATGTCAAAAACAATGTACGACAAACATGATTTAGGAATGTCAAACTGTAATGTAAATACACTTCTTACAATCCATACGAAGACAGATCCCAGGAACTATCGATCTATTAGCCTGACGAGCCTGGTCTGCAAGGCCATGGAAGGTATCATCATGGAACTCATAAACAAAGACATTGGTAACCTCCAAACTCTGGATCCCACCCAGTTCAGGTTTGTGAAAGGCAGAACATGCCTCCTGAACCTGATCGAATTCTTTGAGGCAGTCACCAAAACCATGGATGAGGGTAAGGTGGTTCACACAGCCTATCTTGACCTCGCCAAGGCTTTTGACACCATCCCCCATTCTGGAATTATAGCTAAACTCACTAAACTAGGTATAAATCTCTACATCACAAGATGGGTTGCCAACTGGCTCACTGACAGAACCCACACTGTAAAAGTTGCAGACTCGAAATCTGACCTCAAGGCAGTGACAAGTGGAGTGCCACAGGGTTCCATCCTGGGACCTCTCCTGTTTGGCATCTACTTCTCTGAAGTACAGGCTAACACAGAAGGCCTCTGGCTGACGAAGTTCACAGATGACTGCAAACTAGGAGCCATAGTCAAGTCCCCAAATGATGTGGACATCCTACAGAAGGGCCTCACTGAGACAGATGCCTGGTGTCAGAGCCATGGCCTCAAGCTCAATGCCAAAAAGTGCAGTGTCATCCCCTTTGGTAAAAACTCTGTACCCATGAACTACCACATAGGCAGAAAATCTACTTAACACCGAATGCGTGGTAAGAGACCTTGGGACCCAGGTAGACAGTAGTCTCTCCTTTGATAGTCACATCGCCACAGTAGTCAGGAAGTCCTTCTATGTGGCACACCTCATCATAAAAGGGTTCTCATCCAGGAAAAGAGAGGTCATTGTTGCCCTCTACTCGTCACTCAGACCCATTAGAGTACAATGCCCCTTTTGGAATGTACCTCACAGATTCATCACCCAGAGACTCCCTATGCTGTGGAACAAAATCCCGGTACATGTGAGGCAGAGCACCTAGCTGGCTTTGTTCAAGAGAAATCTTGACCAATGGATGGGAGATCACAGATATACCCCAGGGATTATCTCAGTGTCACTGCTTGACAGAGGCACAGCAAAATAATGGGCATAGTATCCTCCAAACTAAAGGGGTGGCGAAAGCCACAAAACTCTGGGCTAGGCTTATAAATGCCCTTGGGCAGATAGCCTAGTATGAACCTATGAATAAGACATCTGCAGCAGCTGGAAAGGCCACAGAAGTACCTCACAAAGAGGATTACTGGCCTCAAACGCCCTACACTGACCGCCTCAAAAAACTCCAGCTTTACTCCGTAGCATATCGCCTACTCAGAGGTGATCTCTGCCTAACATATAAAGCTATGTCAAACCCAGAGCTGTTGGACATGCTACACCTAAAGAAATCCCAATCCCTCCAAGCTACAAGCTCTAGGGACCTAAACCTTGTCACCACAATAAACATGATACACTGGAGGGATAGATTTCTGTCCCAGAGACTTCCTATACTCGGGAACAAGCTACTCATCCATGTCATGCAAAGTTCTTCATTAGCACTCTTCCAAGAAAAATCTTGATGAGTGGATGAGAAATAGGAAATATACCCCGGGGATCACTTCTGTCTCTCCGCTGGACGGTGGCACAGGAAAATAACTTTCTTGGGTGGCGTAAGCTATAGTACCTTGCTGGCTAGGCTTATGTAGGCCCTTGGGCTGATAGCCTAGTACCTACCTATGAACATTGATGAAAATTCACCTCACCTAAGCGTCTTAAAAAAAAAAACTCACCACAATCAGATGTTGGCTTGATAAACAAAATAATGAATAGTTAAAAGTATTATGTATTCCATAGAAGTCTATATGTTTTAAGGGAGACAAGAGCTTTAAAACCCCAGCAGAGTACTAGATGACTTAAAATACACAACTTCTTTAGAACAGCACAATACAGCAGGGTAACAAAACATGCTTTGTTGTTTCCTCATAGGGAATAATACATATGAGAAATATACTGTGTTCTGCATTCATTTGTGAAACTCTGTATGAGGGGGGAAAGACAAAGAATTACTACACAGTAAATTGGCATAAAGAAGTTTTCACTTCAATTACATATCTAGCGTGATTCTACAAGGCAAAATAAAACAAGAAAGTGTTGTACAACACATCTCTCAACCTCCAATCGTTAGCACACACACACACACACACACACACACACACACACTAGAGGGTCAGAAAGATGAGCACTTTGTTGTTCACAATAGGTTTACGTATACTAGACCCTATTTAGACAGTGATAGAGGGTATTTGTATAAGCTTATTTTATGTACTCATAAAATGGACGAGTTTATGAGCAATACTTGGAGGATCAATGGAACCGATCTCGACGAAGTGTCCCATCTGAAACACACCTTGGCCTTTATTCTTGCCTGCCATGTTTTTTGGCTTGACCATGCCCACCAGTAACAGACAGATGGAGACATAATAAATCCTTAAGTGCTCACGCAGCTCGGACTCGAAAGCCGTGTGCGTACTTAGCCCCCACTTGGTGACAAATCTCTTCCACATAAAGTTGATCCTATGATGAGAGTTTCGTAACTCCGCGGGCGCCACACTGTAACATTCAGAAAGATACAAAGTAGCCAGAAGCATAACAGCAGGCAGTACACGTCCTGCCCAGAGTAATGCTGGAAACACTGGAAAGCCTTTGTGGGCTTAGTTCCTGGAGGAAACAGCCCTTCTGTTCCACTCGTGTTTTGTGTGTTGGGGTGGGCAGAGAAGCATAGCTCTGCCAGTTAGTGTCTAGACTTTTTTTTTTTGGATGTGCGGTGGGGGGGGGGGGGGTACACTACAACAATACTATCCAGACTTCCCTCTATACTTTTTTTTAAAACAAGAATTGGTTTTACTAAACAGAAGCAACGTACAATGTATGACCAACTTCTAAAAACATCCGAGACAACAAAAGGCGACAGTTTGAATCGGCTTGTTGTCAAAATGGTTATGTGAAAAGCGATTAATTTTAATGTGGTGGGAACGGACATTTAAAACATTTTAGCCAACACAAAGCTTTGTTTACGCATCAGACTCCCCCACACATCAGCAATACTAAAAGGACTCTTAAACACAGCTCGTACCTGACACTTCACTACATTCCTAAGACAAGTTAATATGAATTTTCTTAGAAACAAGAATTCATACCGAGAAACGTACCTTAAGAGACGGAGCAAACAATCAGAGCAAAACGAGAAACTAAATCTCTCAACACTGTTTTCAAACGGACTCGAACTCTTGCTGAGGAAAATATTACTAATAATGAACAAAACTCCTTCTGTTTAATAAGTGCTTCCTGGACTCGAACTGATTTCCTTCTATTTTTTTTCCTAGCACTGACGTAATGAGGAGTGGCCAAGACTTTTCCCTCAGCTGATTCTGTCACGAGGACATTAATCAGCGGCTTTAGGCTGCAGAAATGCACTTCCCCTGGGTTATTAGGAAATGGCCGTGGTTGGGACAGTCACGGTATTAAGTAAAATAAACTTTATTAGTCAAGCAAAGGCTAGCTGATTGTCATGGTACACCGCGTGATACTGGGATAAGGAGGGATGGCTGTAACACGCCACTGAACATTTTAACATGAATTATTTGACTATTAAGCTCCATACTGTCAGTAAAAACAAATATACATTTTTGTAGGGTCAGCTCACCTGCTTACTAAATGGAACAAAAATACTACACTGCTTGGGCAATGTGTCCAGTAACCACATCATTAAGACAGCACAAGCCAATAACCAGAGAATACTTACAAGCTCCCAAACATAATTAAAACATTTATAAGTAACTCATCAAAATGAAGAGAAGAAGGTAACGAAAAAAAAAAATCAGCCGTCTTAATGTCTCACATACTACATTTTCGACAGACTGTGCAGCTGATACACATGGACAATGCAGCATTACTAAATTGCAGAGAGCACACGTTAGTTATTTGTGTACTTCGTCTTTCTAAATGATTTTCTCAAGTCTGCTCTAGTGTTGTGGAAGACACCCCACACCATTCTAACTAATATAACCATTTTGTGTGGTTACATTATATGTGGGGAAAGTTCCACGCTTACAGGAGTACTAATCTAACTAGTAATTACACTGTGGCCACAGAAGTTCCCCTTGACTGCTACAAGTAACCATTGCCAATGCTTTTGAGGAGCCTGTCAACCTCATGCCTATCAATTGACCCAAG
Source organism: Protopterus annectens (assembly GCF_019279795.1). Taxonomy (NCBI): domain Eukaryota; kingdom Metazoa; phylum Chordata; order Ceratodontiformes; family Protopteridae; genus Protopterus; species Protopterus annectens. The sequence continues at coordinate 1,375,771,692 of NC_056746.1, forward strand.
TCCAACAAGAAATCCATATGAAGTAAGAATTCAAACTGTATTCTTAATTTCCAGGGAGTATGGGTTAGCTTATTTTAGTTACAATAATAAACAAGCCTGTATTGCTGCTGATACAGCAAGTAAGTTGTTAGGTATCCATACTAAATACAAGCATGGGGTCAGATGGAGAGATGATAAAATCAGCAAGAAAAGGAAAGTAGTATTGCTGGAATCAAATTCATCCTTAAGTCTTGGTGAGTACCTTCATAAGGTGGACCCTGTTTTTACAAAATCTCACCAAGATGACACTGATATTATAGACTGTATGTTATATAGCATATATCATGGACAGAATAGGTAAAAATATAAAAATGTCAGCTGGGTGCACAAGTTCCAGGATAAAAAAGTGCCCAATCCTGGTAGGTGCACAGGACCGGCCTTTGGACAACTGGTGCCCTAGGCAAAAGGTCTCCACAGCGCCCCCCCAACACCACCCTGTGCACCCATCCTGGTCTACCTATACCATTCAGATTACTGGAAAAGCGCCCCTGCTAGAGCAGCGCCCTAGACGGCTGCCTAGTTGGCCTATGCCTAAGGTCGGCTATGGGTGCGCTGGTACCAGGACTGGAAAAATGAAAGTATAGACTCCTCAAGACACAGAAACATTCCTACAATGAGATTAGACCAGGCTCAGGGGGAAGATAGTCCCCTTTTGTAGATGGAAGCAGTAGTCCACAAAAGCCACAAAACTGACAGGCCAAAAAAAAAAGAGCCATAAAGATGATAGAGTGGACTACTCAGGATAAGAAAGAAATTATGTATTGTTACATGTCAGGGCTGGTAACTCGGCACATAAAAATCAACTACCAATCATTAGTGGACCGGAGTTCTGCTGTGGCGACCCCTAACCGGGAAAAGCCGAAAGACACAAACAAACTATTATGCAAAAAACCCAGAATTTCCAGATGGAAGATATTCAAAAAGATTGAGAGAAATTAGTAGAAAGAAAAACACTAAAGCTTCAAATACAGATTTGTGTTCATTTGTACAAAAGACTGATGAAAAACATTATACAGACCAAGAAGCTTTCGGCTGTTTGGAAAAAGAACCTACTGGGGAAATGCAGAAATATAAACAACAAAACCTAGAGATTTTTGAAAGGTACAAAAAGAAATGTGGACATGGGAAAGAAATAGATATCCAATATGGTGTAATATTTATGCAAAGGAGAAAGCAAAATTAATCAATATGAAAAAAGCAACTACAAAGATATTTAAGATAAATACAGGCAAAGGCACCCAGACATGGAAAACTTCACAAGGGGGAACTTAGAACAGAAAATTAGTAAAGCAGAAGTTAAACAAATAGAAGCTGAAGTTATGGAACATGTGTGAAGTGAAAGATTTAGTGTAGAAAGTTTAACACAGGCCAAGTCACAGCATGATGGAACAATGAGTCCCCAGTTATGGAACACATGTGAAGTGAAGAATTTAGTGTAGAAAGTTTAACACAGGCCAAGTTACAGCATGATGGAACAATGAGTCCCCAGTTATGGAACACGTGTGGAGTGAAGGATTTAGTGTAGAAAGTTTAACACAGGCCAAGTCACAGCATGATGGTACAATGACTCCCCAAAGTAAGGAGAAACAGGTGGAGTGGGAGACATCTGAAGAAGGAATATGGATGTGGGAAAGAAAGAGATTTAATGTGGTGAAATGTTTATGCAAAGGAGAAAGCAAAACTAATCCATACAAAAAAAAGCAGCACCAAAGATATTTGAAGAGATATTCAGGCAAAGGCATCAAGATATGGAAATGTTACAGTACAGAAAATAAGAAAACAAAGTGGGTGAGTAGAAAAGAGGATTAGTAATGGATAACTTAAAGAAAGAGATACTGTTTATGGATTACATGTGAAGTGAGGGATTTAGTGTAAAAAATCCAAGTCTGGTAATGTCACAGCACGATGGAAGAGTGAGTCCCCAAATTAAGGAAAAGCAGGTGGAACAGGAAGAATCTGATCAATTGTCACATGAAGATATTCTGGAGCCTTCATTAAGAAACCAGTACAAAAGTTAAATTGGAGTTGCACAGCAATGGAAGGAACTGGCAATGGTGGCAACTCTGCTATAGTCAATGCTGTGGTGTGATAGGCCAGTGAGTTCCCATATGATAAAGCAACAGATGAAGCAGGATGCAGCTGAAGAGAATATGTCACAAGAAGATGTTCTGGAACTTTCTGTAGAATGCCCGTATGAAACGGTGAACAAAGAATGTGCACTCAGTTTAGAAGAAAATGTTATAAGGGAAGAGTTTCTTGACTTAATAGAGATGGATAAACATATTAAGCTCAATGAAAGAAATAGATTACAGAAAGTCGGTAAGACCCAAAATGTTAGAAATCTGATAAAACAAATGAACACAGTAATCAGGACTACTAACAGAAATTCAAGTGACATAACATAAGTAAATATGTTATATTACTGAGCAGCTGAATTAATAACAGATAAAGTCTTACCACAAAAATGCAGTGCAATACGGAAAAGGAAGGGAAGAAATCCACTGCCATCATGACTGCATCGAATAGAGAAAACTATAAAGTAATTAAGACAAAAGTGTCACTGTTAGAAGAGTAAAGAAGAAGGAATAGATCAACAAAAATACTTAGACTGATTTAATAAAAGCAATGTGCAGTATTAGAACTGACCAGGGTCTATCATACTCTATTGCAAATAATAAACTAAAGATAGCAGAGGCAGAAAACCCCAGAACATTTGCAGGTAAATATAAAGGAAAAGTTAAAAATAAGCAATTCACTGATGACCCAAAAAAGTTTTATAGAGAACTGGGAAACAAAGCAAAAGGAATAGAAACACCACCAAAAAAGAAGAAATACACACATTCTGGAGAAATATCTAACAAGACCCTGTGGAACATAATAAACACGCTGAATAGATAAAAAGTAAAAAATAATAAGAAGTTCAAATGTACAGGATATGAAATGGGATGAAGTATTGGCCAGAGAAATTGAAACAAAATTAACAAAGCTCCTAATTAGAGAACCCCAAGCCGAAATGCAATGCCTAACTTCTGGCTAGAGGTATTAACATCCTTACATGAAGATTTAGTCCTGAGTAAGAATTACTTATATGCGACCCCAAACAAACACCAACCTGGTTAACAACAGGAAAAATGATATTCCTCTTTAAGAATCAACCCGCAGGCTATCCTAAAAATTATAGACCAATAACTTGCCTTCCAATGATGTATAAACTATATACTGGAATTGATGCCGACAGAGTTTATAGTCATTCAGAAGAAAACTTAATCATGGCAATAGAATGAACGGGTAACAAAAGAATGTCATATGGAACAAAGGAGCATTTGCTATTAAATAAAGTCATAATGGAGAATTGTAATTTGGGGAAGAATCTAATTATGGTGTGGATAGATTACAAAAAAAAAAACATTTGACAGCATCCCACATTCATGGATAAAGGAATGCTTACACATGTATAAGATGCACCCTGCATTGATCAATTACATTACAGTTACCATGAAACAGTGGCAAACTACTTTGTAGCTACATGTAATAAATAAAGGATAAATTATTATCCCAGGGATAAAAATTCAAAGGGGGATATTACAGGACAACTCTTTGTCTTGCCCTTAACCTATTATCTGTCTACTTAACAGATTAGGCCATGATTACAATCTAGCACCCAGAAAACAACAACGTGTAAAGACTGCCCATATTTTTTGGGAGGGTGAATTAAAACTGTATAGTTCATCAGATGAGGAACTGAAAGCACTACTGGAAATGGTCAAAACTTGATAGATGTTCAAAAGTAACATTTAAAGCAGGAAATCTGCAGTACAAAGAAATATCAGACTGGGACAGGAATATGATATAAAGGAACTTAAGCAGGAGGGAGTCTATAAATATTTGGGAATCGGTGAAAGATCAACAATAAAACATGAACAAAACACAGTAAGGAATATTTTAGAAGACTAAAATTAATACTGAAAACAGCCCTGACATCTAGGAACAAAGTCCAATCTATAAACCGATTTTCTCTTTCTGTTCTAACTTGCGATTTTGGGGTTTATAGAGGTTATTGTAATAGGCCACTCTAAAGTCAGCCTTGACTGTTAGTCATACTACTATTGGACATTAATATTGCACAGTAATAATTGGACACCCTTTTAAGGGCCTTTTAGTGGCTGATATTATTAACTGGGTGGTGGCAGTAATTACTACCATATAGTCTGGGTAAAGGGGCACAGTTGGATCTGTGTCAGCCTTTCCCAGGAGTGTTTGTGAAGTTGTATAAATACTTATCTCAAAGTGTGTGTGTATTGTATCAGCTATTTGGCAGGGACACGAAGCACTGGTTGGACAGAAAGGGTACTGGAGGTTTTTAGCTTGCCCAGTTAGGCTGAGACCTGGACCCTATAGCTGTGCCAGTGGGGGGTCTTATTGGAGACCTGGTGAGCAAGGGAGCAACCAGCCCCAGGCTCACTGTGATCTCTGTGTGCACTTAAGGGAAATTGTACTTTACTGTGTCTATTAGTTATCCTTTCCTCTTCTAGGAGACGACCTCTCTGGTGTTAGTGGTGAGGACTGAGGCTCCTTGATTGCTGGGCCAGGGCACAATCATCACAAGTGTTTGGCAATGGTGGGATCTACTTCACATACTAATTGGCTTGTATTGGTGTGGGTACAGCGAATTCCTGTAGCTTATGTACAGTGATCTCTAAAAGTGTTTTGTATTCTAAAACAGCCATGCAGTGTATACTCAGAGTTCAGATCACAATTGTTTTATTTCTTTTGATAGGTTAGTGTTCATCAGGGTGAGCAGGCAGCATGTCAGCAGAAGAGTATGGAAAGCTGACAAGGAGCCAGCTGGCGGAGATGTGCCAGGCTAGGGGACTGGTGCATGGAAACCTGACTAAAGCAGACCTGGTTGCAGCCTTGGTTACAGCTGCATCAGAAAACATTAGCCTGGAGGACAATCAGACTGATAGTGGAGATACAATATCCTTGGAGAACAGACAGCTCAACCTTTCTGCAGTGGACTTAAAAATCCAGCTGGAGCTAAAGAGACTTGAGTTGGAGGCCAGGCATATGGAACTAGAAGCAGCCGAGAGAATGAGGGGCCTAGAAGCTGAAGAAAATGAACAGCAGAGGAGGCACGAGAGGGAAATGCTGACTCTTCACCAGAGTCATGGAGGTAATGGGGAAGGAAGTAACTGGACCTCAGAAGCACAAAAGGTCAGTAAATTTCTTCCGCAGTTAAAAGAGGGGGATAATTTTGATAGCTTCATTCATATGTTTGAGTGGGTATGTAAAGAGTATGAAGTTGACCAAGGGCTCTGGATATGGTTCCTGACCCCCTTACTCCATGGTAAAGCTGTAATGTCTTTAGCAAAAATGCATGACACTGACTGTTTTGATTATACTGCTGTAAAAAGACATTTATTAGAATGTTTTAAGCTAACACCTGAAATGTATAGGGAAAAGTTTCATGAGCATAGAAGCAAGGCAGATGAAAATGTATGTGAATATGTTGTTGAACTGAGCACTTATTTTCATAGCTGGGTGAGTGGATGTCAGGTCACCACTTCTGAAGGGCTGACAGACCTTCTGGTAAGGGAACAAGCCCTTAGCGCTTTGACTGAGAACATGAGGATCTGGTTAGCTGATAGTGTGCTACTTCAGAAGAGTTGGGGAAGAAGGGAGACCTATACCTAGCAAGCAGGGCAGCCCTGCACAGGAAAGGGACCCCCAGTACTGCTCATGGGACTAAAGGAACCCATGGTGGGCAGCACAGACTGCCCCAACAGAATCTGCCAGTAGCAGGGGAAGCCACTAGTCCAGGTACATGTCCAGGAGCTAGGGTTAAATGTTTTGAATGCAACCAGTAGGGCCATGTGGCATACAGGTGTCCACAGAGGCAAGGTGGGGAACCAAAGCCGAGGGAGCCAGTAAGTGGGAAAGACAAAATGCCAACAGTAGGTTGTCTTGAGACAACAGGGGTATGGAACTACCATCCTGCAGATGTCCTGAGAGGGAAGGATTTGGATGAGGCAGTACTATGTACTTATGCAGTTACACGCAGGGCGGCTAAGAGACAAGCATGTGGGTCTGGTAGCCTGGGAGACACCCAGACAGACTGCATACTTGCAGCCAGGACTGTTGAGGTGGTTACTTCAGGGAGTGAGCTGCTCTGTAGAACTGAGACTGAATGTGAGCCACAGCTGCTTGTGGGTACTGATGTTCCCTTGGACATGGTAACTGCAAAGGTAGAGGTGAGTAGTAGTACCCAGGCTGACAGTAGGGCACCACTGTCAGAGGATGCCAGACTTCCTGTGGAAGGGGAGCTGGGAAGGGTTACAAGGAGAGACTTGAGACAGGCTCACAGCTCTCATACCCTACATTGCAAAGCCTGAGGCAGGTAGCTAGGGAGACACCTAATGTGAGGGCCTTCTCATACCTCACATTACTTACCTCCTTCCCTTTTTGATCCATTCCAACTCCCAACAATGGTTAGTACCTTGTCCCCCAACCTTGGTACACTTCAGAAATAATTTCTGTCACCAGCTTGTCAGGATAACCCCTATCGAGGAACATTCCCTTTACCTTACCAAGTTCATCCCATACATCTTCAGATTGGGAAGTCATTCTTGCAATTCTTATAGCTTGCCCTTTCAGTGGGTTCCTTTTTTGAAAATAGGGATGGTTGCTGGAATAGTGTAGATAATGGTTACTAAATGTTTCCTTTCTGAATACTTTAGATTTAAACCCCCCATTGGTGTACAAACTTAAAGTGTCTAGATAACTAACACTATCGCTGTTCCAGCTACTGGTAAACTTAAAGTAAGGGGTACAGCGGTTCAAATAATCAAAAAAATTCCATAATTCCTCCAGTGTGTCCATCCCACAAAATAAATATATCATCAAGAAACCTAACATATAAGTGCAGGTGTTTGGCAAATGGGATGTTAAAAATAAATTCCTGTTCCCACCCTAACATTACCAAATTAGAAAATGTGGGGTGCACGCTGCACCCATTGCTACTCCATTCACCTGTTTGTAAAATTCTCCTTGAAAGTGAATATAATTATCTAGGGCAATTTCCATTAGTTCAACCACAACTGAGATGGTGTCATTGGGCAAGGTGGAATATAAATGTAACATTTCTCAAAAATATATTAATCCTTCCATCCTAGGTATCACAGAAGAAAGGTCAACTACATTAGTAGTCAGGAAGGATAAATCTCTCCTCCAAATATTTGACTTTAGCTTGCCCAAACAATTCCATGAAGCTTTAGGTTAAATATTCCTAAGATAAGTTTACCTGTTCATTTTGTTTTCTGTTGTGATAAATCTGCTTGGCCTGGTGCTTTGTTGTGTGTGGTAGATAGTTAAATTACCCAGGCTGCACCAGGCATAAAACTCAGTGCAATGAAATACTATATACTACCTTTTGTGAAGTAGGCCATTCCAGGAAACTATGTCATCAATAAACATCCCTAAGAGTTTACCCAATAGTCAGGGATCTGGGAACAGACAGTAACCTGGCCTCTGACCCACATGTATCTAATGTTGCTGAACTTATAAGTATATGGTGTCTAGGTCCAAAAAGGTCATTGCACCACTGCACTTGGCCCTCATCAGGGCCATTATTGCGTATAATGCCCCCTTTTGATATGCACCTGACAAGACACACCCAACAACTGGAATATCTGCAAAGGTTCCTTACAAATTGAAGACAGGGTTAAACACAATGTCCTGTGTGGATCACCTCAAAGCCCTCTCTCTAGTCTCAATATCCTACAGACTAAGGGGGGTGATCTATGCCTGGTATACACTGCGTCCCTGGACCCTGCTCTGATGAACCTTTTGACATCTGCAAAACAAACAGCATCACAACTACTAGAGCTAAAGCCCTAGATTTTGCTTGGAACATAAATAGAAATGTTTGAGAGACAGATATATATCTCAGAGAATTCCCTTCCTAACTTGGACCATTGGATGGGAAATCAAAAAATCATCCTGGTCTGGCACCCACTTCTCTGATGTACAGAGCAGTCAGTAAATCATATCATAACCAGCAATCACCCCTATATGATTATCTAAAACATCTAACTTGTGGAACACATTTGGGTTACACAGCTAGGCTTATAAAGACCCTAGTATCGTTAGCCTAGTATACACCTATGAAACTATAAAACTAATGCTTCACACAGTGTGATTTCTAACAACTTATTTTCAACTCAGAATGCCTCTGCAACTTTTGATTAACAGACTGTGGTGTTCCTTTTGTATCCAGTTTCTACTGATTTTAAGTTAATTTGGTTTAAAAAATACCAATATCCTCAGGTTCTGAAAGTAAATCTGTGTATGTCATTATTCTTCACAGCTTCCTCTCCATGAAGCTCACACAAGCTGGAGTCACATTAAACAGCTCAGAAACAAGATAAAACTTTTATGAGTCTGGGAGGTGGAGTCATAGAATAGAGTCCAGTGCAAAAATTTCCACATGGATGGTCTCACCAAAGCAACCGGCATGGAGGATAGAGCGTAAGGGTGATGTGGGGGTAATAAAGTGGTTAGGTAAGACAGTGAAAACAGTCTGGAGAGCAATATTATGGAGAAGATGATGCAACTGAATAAGGTGTGGAAGTAAGAGATGGACAGTCTTGTTGCAGCAGGAGTCCAAAAAGTTGCAAGTGAAATCAGGTTAACTAGTCTAGTTTTGGAAAGAACACAAACTGCAGCACAGTAACTTAGTTTAAGTTACTGTGCTGCAGTAACTTAGTTTAAGATTACCATCTCAAAGTTCAAGGTTTAATGTTAATCTTAAGTCACTGTCTCTGTGGAGTTTACATGTTATCCCTGTGTCTGAATGAGCCTCAGTAACCATGATAAGTGATAGTAGGGTCTCAGGGCACTCCGTTTTTTCCCACCTCCCAAAAATATGCTGGATGATTGGCAACTCTAAATTACATTTCCCTGGCTAGACATCAGTTTGGTTTTGTAAAAGGCAGATAATGTCTGCTTAGCCTGGTTGAGTTCTTTGAAAGGGTTACTGAGATCATGATTAAGGGGAGTGCGGTCCACACCATCAACCTGGGCTTACCTCATTGCCAAGAAATGGAACACAGACTTCAACAATTCTTCACCAAAAAAGATCTCAGTACCCTTAGCTTCTCTGATAGACTATAAGCTTTATCACTGTGGTCAGTGTCATACAGACTCCTGAGGGGTGCTCTCTGCTTAGCAGTCTTTGTCGTGAATGACTCAGCACTCTTTGAACTCCATTGCCTAAATTAAATCTGCAATAAATCAAATAAACTGCTCGAATGACCTAAACTTATAGTATCACATCAACAACACCAGAAGATATGGCAGGTACCTAAACCAACTTATCCACCATTTTTGTGAGTAACTTGCCCATACAGCCTTAGCAACATTTGAAAACAGTCTGGATGACTTTATGAGTGATAGCAAATTTTGACTTGGGATAGGTTGAGCAAGTTTACTTAACTGGGGAAACAATTAGTTTCCCAGCAGTTTTGGGTAGTGTGGCTGAAGCTTCTTGTTGGTCTTCTTGGCATAAGTATGGTAAGAACCTGCAAACCTAAGAATGGGTGATTTAATGGGGGGCTCAGTATCATGTCAAGTGATATTAAGCCCTACAGTTACTAGATAAATTGGAAGGAGCTGAGAGGTCTCTCCATAGTTGGTCACAGAGTAGTGGTGCCTTGAGAATGATGTAGGAGAAGGAAGGCATGTAATCAAATATCTCGCCAGGTTAAACATACTGGGTCACTCTCCAGTCTAGTTAGTATTGTGGTACAGAAAGGACATCTGTGGACTTTCCACTCCATGGTGTGAACCACCAGTTTTAACAAAGAGGTGTTAAGGACAAGTGTAAAAAATGTTCCATTAGTGTTTTCAGAGGGAAGCTCACAGACATTCAAATTAACAGAGGGCAGGAGGCTTGTCAAAAAAGGTGATCAGGCATACTCCCACTTAACCATGATATATACTTTTTAAGTGTTGTGTACATTTTTTGTTATTCCAGAATCCAAACCAACATCTTCTGTTGCTTTTTTATTGCAGGGTAAACTGTTTAGCAGAATTTGCTGTAGTAAAAAAATGTGCTGTGTAGAAACATGTACTGCAACAGCCAGTGGTGAGGTGCAACAGTCTTGTGCAGCTAAGACAACATAAGTAACCACTGTACAGTTGAGGCTAGTGGATGAAGCTGATGTCTGTGGCAAGGTCCTGAGGAGAGGAGGGAAAGCTGAACAGGAAGACAACTTGTAAATGAGTGACTTGAATAGTTGTCAGAGAAAAGAAACAGAAGCCAAGAGCCCAATTAATGTAGGACAAACTCCAGCCAAGTGGAAATGAAGGACAGAGGGAAAATATGGGAAGCTACTCGGGGGGGGGGGGGGGGGTCTACTGATAATGCAGTTATAATATCTGCCAGGCAGGAAGTTATGCAGGAATTTACTAACAAGTGGCTGGGTTTAATTCTGAGGGCAAAGTCAAAGGGATTAAATGCACAGGTCTTGAGAGATTAAATCCTGTACAATTCCCTGGCCTAGCAGATACTACAGCTACTGCACTATGCCAAAATAATATGAACTGGGATTCAACTGTCAAAGGACATTTTTTAGTAAAACAAGAAAATGCCTGAATGGAAATATAGTGCAGAGACGAGGTACGAAATAATAAATACTCAAACATTTAACTCGTTCTTCATGAGCATTCCTTAACTGTCACAGTATGTTTTTCGACAAGGAGTTATCCAGACTAAGCATGTTACTGACCTGGCAGTTATGCAGTATAAACCTCTTAGGTCAGTCACACTGTCTGAAGTGCCAATTGCCAGAATTTGACCACACTGCTTCTGTTATTGGGTACGTACTAATCATATGTATTAATACCTTGTTCTGCTCTAAGCATTTGTGTATTTTACTGCTACATTTCATGTACTGCCTGTCTCTGGTCTGGCTCACAAATGAAAATAGTCCTCAGACTGGTACACTTACCAGATTAAGAAAGAAATGAATATGTAATAAAGACTTTCGGGAATACCTCTCAACCTCTCAGCACAAGAAATCTAGATAAAGCCTAATATAATGGGGGTACATAGGCCAAAAATTGGGACAGATTTTAAATATTGCTCTTATAAACTTAGAATGTTGCTAGAAGATTTTGTGTTAATATGCATTATGTGAAGGATATGAAGTCTGAAACTTGAATGTCTGTCATTATTTAGTGCCTTCAATCCTCAATGATTTGCCAGAAAAGCACACATTTTATGAGAAACAGACCAAAAATGTGAATAAAAAATCTGGACAGTTGAGAGGTATGCTTTGAGGTAATGTTCACTTCTGGCCTTTACCATGATATGGACTGAGTCCATGTCCAAGGGAATAATATATCACTGTATCATACAAATCATTCAGTCCAATGTGAAATAGTTTCTTCAGTTCTGGAGGCCTTTTAGTGAGAGGGGCATATATTTGACAAGTTTCATTCAGACAAAGGCAAATAATTCATCAAGGAGACTAGAGGGAGTGGCATGATAAATCAGATTGGCATGCTGGTAATGTATTCTCTGAAGACCACCAAAAGGAGGGGTCTTAATACAGTCACAGGGGGATTAAATTTAATTAGGAAAGATAGGAGTGGAATGAGAGGGCATGGCCAGAAGCTTAAAGGAACAAAATGCAAGCAGGATATGCAAAAATTCTATTTCATTGAGAGAGTGGTAGACAGTGAATGACTTACTTCATAGAGTGGTAGGCACAAATACAACAGATGCATTGCGGAAAGCGTGGAGTAAATGGTATGCAGGGACATTGACAACAAAGGGGTAGGGCAGCTGGATGAATATGTTAAACAGCTGAACAAACTTAGTATTAGATGAATGTAACAGGCACAATTTATACTGTCCTTTTGACACTTGATGCTTTTATGTAATGAAGAAGGTTATACTGTAGAGAAATGCAAAAGCTCACGTGAAATGTAAAAGAAAAACAAAAAAGATCTTCTTCCTTGTTGTACTGCTCCTGTGTTCAGGTACAGACACTCTCTCAAACTACTAGATCAAAATATCTAAATTTTGCTTGTGACATAAATAGGAGTTGTTGGCTAGAGAGACATTTCTCAGTGAATTCCCATTCTCTGGAACAGGTTCCCCATGCATGTGAAGCAGAGGTCCTCCATAACCCTATTTAAATGCAAGTTGGACCAACAGATGGGAAACTTGAAATTCACCCCTGGTCTGGCACACATATCTCTGATGGATGGATGGTGGCAGTGATTAAATCACCCCTATATAAATCAGATTTGTGGGTCACGTGGGTTGCATGGCTAGGCTTATAAGGGCCTTGGTGGTCGTTAGCCTAGGATACACCTATGAACCTATATTTGTAATCATGTAAAATAATGGATAAATTCATGCTGGCTATTCCTGACTAGTACTATAGTGTGCAATAAAACACTGCGACTTTCTGCATTTTAGTTTAATGGAAAAGTTAATTTTAGTATTATTCTACTGTTAACAAATATCTTGTTATGAAGGAATCCATTTTGTCACTGTTTCATACACTGTAATACCTCCATGCTGTGGTAATCTACTCAACTAGAATCTGCCCATCAAAAGCATGAATTAAGTAATCATTTTGTCAGTTTTCATACAAGCCATCTTAACTGGAATTTCTTCCGAAAAAAAAATGAAATTGTTCAGTGTCTAGTTTTAATTAAGAGTATAGCTAATGTACTTTGTATGTAAGAACATAAAAAGCCCAGGTGGATCATAGCGTTTCAGATTTGATGGAGAACCTCTGTCTTCATTTGTCCTTGCTCGCTTTTTCATACTTCATGCTTTAAGCTGCATGTAACTGTACTTCTGGCAGTTCAGTTCTAATGCAGGCCAGTACCTAGCAGTAACTAATGCTTACTGTACCCTTGGATCTTTAATTCAGGTTTTGGAAATCCTAAGTATTACATTTTTTAAATCCCTATTACTGTCTGAGCAACTGCCATTTATGACCTCACCTTCGTGGGTGCTTCATAAATCCTCTTATTGGGAGATAAGAGCCTAGGAGCTAAGCCTGACTGAGAACCCTACTCCAAGAAGAAGGAATGCTAGCTTTGCTTCAATTCTAGCAGCTAAAGATATCCAAGAGGCAGTTTGGTAAAATGGAAACATGAACGAGGCTTAAAGTGCACAGGTATTACACAGGTGTATAGTCTAGGTTCCTCAGTTACCAGCAAGCACCAACTTAACAACAAAGCAGGGAAAATGGAGCCCCAGTTTAGCATAATGGAAGCCTGCTTTATCTGTAAAGGGTTACATCACTTTCTCTGACTCTTCATTATCTAAGGTAAGTTAATTATTGAAAGTCACAAGAATCAAATCCAGGCCTGTAGCATGTGCTCTGTTTGCAGATCAGTACCTTAATGACAAGGTTATAAGCACAATTGTTTATAGCACTATCTGCTTCAGTAACCTTCTGTATAAAAGCAGCAGCAACATATTTTCTCAACACATATTTTTCTCCTGTATAACCGTATTTAAATACATACAATATGTTTCCCAAATTAAAAAAAAAAAAAAACAAGGATTAAAAAGCATCACAGAGAACTTTGCATTAAATTATCATGAAGTTGCTCTAAACTGGAGATGGATTTTACATTATATGCAATTACTGTACATAAAGAATTGGTTTGCTTTCCACTTTAGACTGCAGATCATTTTACTGGGTTATTTTATTTTCAGTTAATTAATGCAGCTTATCCTATTTTGTTTGGCTATCTGGTGGGCCAGTTGCTCATATTTTGTTTGTTTTATGTTTTTGTTACACACTG